>NC_064631.1:85943063-86123063 GCF_023864275.1 Schistocerca cancellata | reverse complement strand
GGGAACCACTACACCTTTTACATACAAACTAACTAAGAATCCTAAGTGAAGGTCAGCAATTTACATAACAGTGACCAGATACATTAAATAAAACAAAACATTTCCACATATGGACATCTCTACAAAAAAAATTTCACACAGAAATTACAATTATATATAATAAGTTTTGTTCTTTCCAAATGGAACAAAGAATTTAAATGACAGATACACTACTCTGCATAGAACCAAACCATGACATCAAAGTTTGTACAAAGAAAGAAGTATATAATTTTGTGTTATCGATTCAATCAAAAACATTTAGAGATACTCAATATCATAACGTTAAACCAAAGCAAAATAAATCCGCACAGCATTAGAGCTATGGTGTTACAAGTATTTAGTTTCTTCCACCGAGCTGCGTCGAAAAGATTGAGACAATGTTTCCCGCGGAGGGAAAGCACATTCCGCTGTTTCGGCAGGGACCCTCATATTGTTTCCTGGGAAGTTTCCCGTCAGATGAGTATCAGATAGGACAGCGAAAACATTTTTTGGAAACACTGTCGGAAGCCGGACACTGGGTGGTAAAGAATACTGTGGCAGTTTAAGTCACGCAGATGCACAGAATCATGCCTTTCATGGCGCGCGTAAAATAACACTGTGTTGAATGAAACAAAGTGTGTGACATCAGAAATAGTCACAGCAAGTGCCATTTCAATGACTCGAGAAGTGTTGGGACTGGAGGAACAATTCTATCCCTTCTAATGGAGGGAGGCTGTACAGTACCTGAAGTGATGTGCAATTAGTGCTGGAGTGCTTCCCGACTTGTCAGATGATGGGAAGCTTACTGGTTCAAACCCGATATGGAGCTTTCCGCAGACTTTTGTATAGTGAAAAGACTAGGGATTTTAGTTGCAAACCACGACGAAGTGCGGTTGAGTCTTAGTCGTGAACTCGGAAGAAGATTTTGTTTTGGACTTAGTCTGGACAGGAAAGGCGAATCCGAACGAGAGGAGGAGATAGAGGTCCACCGTCCGACCCAACAACGACACCACTGATCACTGCATCTCGAGATTCCTGGATTGTATGTTAAGTATTTTGCATCACCGGCACTACGAATCTTTGTGGTGGATTTGTCTTACTTTACAGCACGCAAATTGTCTGATGTAACTGTATTGTGGTAGTTTGTTTCAGGGTTCAGTCCACACGATCACTGTCAATCGTATTAATCTCAGTCAGATCATATCATTCATTTTTTAAGTCACAATTATCGATAAGTCATCTCCATTAGTTCAACTTTACTAAGTGTAGGTAAAATATAGAGTGAACAGTCACAACAAAAACTGCTGCCACTACAAGGAAACTTTCACATACAAAGAGTCTTTGTAGTCAAAAACAAAGTATAAGTTCAAATCAATACAAGCAATAAGTCGCTATTCATATTAGCCAAAAAGTAATAACAAACAGAAATCTGAAACATAACCGGAGTAAATAACTAATGAATCTCTCTCTCCCTCTCTCTATCCCCCCCCCCCTCTCTCTCTCTCTCTCTCTCTCTCTCTCTCTCTCTCTCTCTCTCTCTCTCTCTCTCTCTCACACACACACACAAGTATGCACGTATCTAAAAGAAAACTAAAAAGACACATAAAAATGAAAAATATCAAACTGCACAAATAACACAAACAAAAGACAAAAGATAAACACACATAAACAGTTTGCAAAACTACACTCTGTAAAGACAAACACGTTGATCACATAATGATAAGTGCAAGTAAAATAATAATATAATAAAAATATGGAGAAAACGCCGGAAATCAGTCAGGAGCATGGGGACCAAAGGAACACATCTCCAGGATCACACATTAGGACTAACAACTCTGTAAATCATAAGTAATACCAAACGATAATTTAACATCACGAAATTTTTAGCTAAAAAAGTTGTTTATAATCTGAAAAAAACAAGAGAAAAACGAGACAAAATTGTAACATATTGGAACTACTACATTATATGCTGAAGCGCCAAAGAATCTGGTGTACGCATGCGTATTCAAAGACAGAGATATGTAAACAGGCAAACTTCGGCGCTGTGGCGGGCAACGCATATAAGACAACAAGTGTCTGGCGCAGTTGTTAGATCAGTTAGTGCTGCTACAATGGCAGATTATTAAGATTTAAGTGAGTTTGAACGTGGTGTTATAGTCGGCGCACGAGCGATGGGACACGGCATCTCCGTGGTAGCGATGAAGTGGGAAATTTCCCTTATTACGATTTCACGAGTATACCGTGAACATCAGGAACCGTGTAAAATATCAAATCTCCGACATTGCTGCGGCAGGAAAAATATCCGGCAGACTAACGACGACTGAAGAGAAACGTTCAAAGTGCCAAAACTGCAACCCTTCCGCAAATTGCGTGCGAAGCATTCAACGAAACATCATCTCTATGTGCTTTCGGAGCCGAAGGCTATCTCATGTACCCTTGATGACTGCACGACACAAAGCTTCATGTCTCGCATGGGCCAGTCAACACCGATATTGCACTGTTGATGACAGGAAATATGTTGCCTGCTCGGGCGAGTCTCGTTTCAAACTGTATCGAGCGAACGGACGTGTACGGGTTTGGAGACAATCTCATAAAATCATGGACCATGAATGTCAGCAGTGGACTGTTGAAGCTGGCGGAGGCTCTGTAATAGTGTGGGGCGCGTGCAGTTGAAGTGATATAGGACCTCGGATACGTCTAGATACGACTCTGACAGGTGACACAGGTACATCCTGTCAGATCATTTGCATCCATTCATGTTCATTGTGCATCCAGACTGACTTGTGCAATTCCAGCAGGACAATGAGACACCCCACATGTCCAGAATTGCCATAGAATGGCTCCAGGAGCCTCTTCTGATCTTAAAATCTTCTGGTTCAAACGGCTCTGAGCACTATGGGACTTAACTTCTAAGGTCATCAGTCCCGTAAAACTTAGAACTACTTAAACCTAACTAACCTAAGGACATCACACACATCCATGCCCAAGGCAGGATTCGAACCTGCGACCGTAGCGGTCGCGCGGTTCAACTGTAGTGGCTAGAACCGCTCGGCCACCCGGGCCGGCCACTTCTGCTGGCCACCAAATTCCCGAGACATGAACGTTATTGAGCATATCTGGGACGCCTTGCAACGTGTTGTTCAGAAGAGATCTCCACCCCCTCGTACTTCTATGGATTTAGAGATAGCCCTGCAGGATTCATAGTGTCAGTTTCCTCCAGCACTACTTCAGACAATGGTAGAGTCCATGCCACGTCGTGTGCGTGCAATTCGTGGGAGCCCTACAGGATATTAGGCACGTGTACCAGTCTCTTTGGGTCTTCAGTGTACATTTGTTACATGTATAAAACGAAACATGTATCTCTGGCCACTGAGGATGCTTCATAAGTAAAAGAAGTGATACGCGTATGGTAAAAAAATTAAAAAATTAAAAAATTAAAAAATAAGCTGTCTTTCACTTAGATTCACAGACAGAACACACCTCCATCGATTCTGAAGCAAGTAAGGAACGACAGAAGGACCAATGACGATAATAAAGGCATGTGACGTATTTCCCGTGAAGTTATACAACAGCTTCTAGAATATCCATCTCAGACTAAAAAACCGTCCAACATGTCAGATTTAGTAATAACTGCATAATAAGTAATGTAATTTCAAGTTATATTAATGTAAAGCTCAGAAACAACTCTTTGGTATCACAAAGAACGAAATCATTTACAGATAAGACTTGGTTAAAAAAGTAATAAAATCGCTTTGTACCAAGAAATTCACGCTCAATAGAATGTTATATGATTACATCTCAAGTTCTATTTATAAACAACACAATCGCGGTGATCAACAGAATACAAAAATGGAACACATCAGGGCAAGAACACACATGACAAACACAAACGAAAAAGAACACTCATTAACAAAAACAACCACAAAAAAGAAACACGTGAAATGCCGTACATCTACCACCACGAATTTCACCAAAAATTAATAAACCTCACAGACACAGACTTGACAGAGGAAAAACACAGCTATTAGAGAAAGGCTAAAAAACGTCAGTACAAAAATACATATCCACTACATAGAAAATCTGATACAGAAACAGAAACCATACTGACAGAAGAAGAGAAATAAGAAAATAATATTGTAAATATTTGGTTAACATGAGAACTAGCGAAGAAAGAAATAAACGACATAATGAAGATGTCAAAGAAAGAGCAAAAGAGGAAACTTCAAACAGAAAACATCATCACTATGAAATTAAAAGAAAATCTGCAATCTAACAACTATAGTTACAAGAGCTGATAAAGGAAATAGCACAGTACTGATAAACAAAGAAAAAATATGTAGAAAAAAGGAAAGATTTTATCTCCTCTCACAGTATCACAAAATTGAAATCTGAAACAACAGCACGTTTCCAGACATACATAAAAATGAACCTCAAAGACATCAAACACATACTCACAGACGAAAAAAAAACACTTCACACAGGCCCAAAAGCACCAACACCCAGAGCCAACCCAAGGTTCACAAACCCCTTAGTCTGTTGAGGTCTTTTGCTAAGTTCATGAACTCACCGTCGTAACATGTGGCAAAACATATGAAAAAAATCATAATACAACATTATGATACGAAGATCAGTAGCGAAAATCACAAATGAACTTATGACACAAATAAAAGACTTACACTTTCTACAAACAACATCACTTATCTCTTTGGATATAGGGAACACACAGGGACAACTGGCAACACTACACTACAATATGTAAACAATACATGTTGATCACAAAATGAAAAGTGCAAGTGATGTGTTATAATAAATGTGGCGAGCAAGCGCCGGAAATCGATAAGCTGGAGCATGGGGACTGAATGAACACATTTCCAGGACCACACATATGAAATACTAACTCTCTAAATCATAAGTTTAACATCATGAAATTTGTGCTACAAAAGTTGTTTATAATCTGAAAATTAAGAGAAAAGCATGACAACATGTAATTTGGCAACATATTGTGACTACTACATAATACATTTGAAGATGCTGCATAAATAAAAGAAGCGAAACTACGGCAATAACAACTGCCTTTCATTTATTTGCACAGACGGAACGCATCTCCACGAATTTTGAAGCAACATAGGAACAGAGGAACACGATAAAATGACGAGAATATAATAACTGTATTACGTTGACACGTGTTCCATTGTTTCAATGAATACGTCTGTCATGGTATCGAATTCAGTCTATTACTCAATAGGCATTCCTTGATCACCTTCAGTCATGTCACTCACGTATGTGGGAAATAATGGCATGCGGTGATTCTGTTTCTTAAAGATATTGAGTTGGAGAAATTCATTGGAGGTGCCTATATGCCTGTTGACCAGAGATATGTACTGTAAAAGTTAATGAACGAATGAGCATGGATGTTGATATTGGGGACGATGTGAATTAGAAAGTGATTGAATGAATTATAGATAGCGTTGTATGTATCAAATAATACATAATTCATGAATAAGTGCAAAATGCTGTTAAGCTATTAGACATGGAAATGAAATACACTTAAGAATTGCACAGTGCAGAGTAAGTCCAGGTTAGAATACCAAGATTAGAATCAAGTGTTGCTGAATTTATGTAGTCAGAATAATAACTCTTTAGCAGTCAAGCAACTTCCCGAATAAAATAATGGAAAACAAGAAGACTTAATTTGAAGTCCCGTCGATACCTCAGTCATTAAGGATGGAATGCAAGCTCAAAATGGGCCAGAAAGTTGACAGAAATTATACATGACATGTTTTTCAAAGTTATTACCCTGGTATTGATTACGAACAATTTACGGTAATTGCGGAATGCCTGGATGTGGATGAGTGGAAACAAATCTCGAATAGTGTGACTGCGACATCTTAGTCAGTTGACAGTAAAATTCTGCCTGTTACAAACATTTTTCCTGATACGTAGCATTTCATGTTGTCTGTTCAGTACAGGGTAGGCAACTAAGACATTGCACCCAAAATATACTCAAAACGTGTAGAAATGTATGAGAAGGGTTTTCACTAGTTTGCAGCAGGCAGTTTGGTGGATTTTCTAACGTACACAGGCAATTTTTAGTAGTCATAGTTGCCGAATTATAAATGGCTCTGAGCACTATGGGACTTAACATCTGTGGTCATCAGTTCGCTAGAACTTAGAACTACTTAAACCTAACTAAGCTAAAGGCATCACACACATCCATGCCGGGGGCAGGAGTCGAACCTGCGACCGTAGCGGTCACGCGGTTCCAGACTGAAGCGCGTAGAACCGCACGGCCACTCCGACCGGCGCCGAATTATAACACCTGTTTGTTCAGGTGCATTCATATGTTTTTTTCTGGCATCGGAAAGATACATCCAAAGGTATTTCAGTGAAATAACGTGCTTGGAGGATGAACAAAAAATATCAGGATAACAGCAAAGCAAACAAATGTCATGGTGCCGGAAGAAAAAATCACCTTCGAAGTCTCATTCGAATAGTGTGTAGTTTCATGGTAAGCTATAGTCACCTATAGCTCAACGCAACCGCATCTCGATTTAGCTTCTAGTTATGAATTTACACTGAGGTGAGAAAAGTCATGGAATAGCGGTAAGCACTTATACAGATAGCGACCTATCGCGTACACGAGGAATAAAAGGGCAGTGCATTGGCAGAACTGTCATTTGTACTCAGCAGGGTGATTCGTATGAAAAGATGTCCAGTACGATTATGATCGCACGGCGGAAGTTAAGGGACTCTCAACGCGGAATAGAGCTGGAATTACACCCATGAGAAACTCGATTCCGGAAAACTTTAGGGAATGCAATATTCCGAGATCCACAGTCTCAAGATTGTGGCGAGAATACCAGATCGGAGACATGGCCTTTCACCACTGGCAACACAGTGGCCGACGTCCTTCACTTGACGTCTAAGAGCAGCAGCGTTTGCGTAGAGTTATCAGTGCCAACAAACAAGCAACACTGCGTGGAACAACCACAGGAAACAATACCGGGCATACGACAAACCTATCCTTTAGGCTTGTGCGTAGAAATTTGGTGTTGATATGCTATGGGAGCAGACGACCCACGCAAGTACCTTTGCTAACAGCATGACATCGCCAGAAGCGGCTCTCCTGGGCTTGTGACCATATCGGATGGACTCTAGACGACGGGAAAACGGGCGCCTGGTCAGATAAGTCCCGATTTCAGTTGGTAAGAGCTGAAGGTAAGGTTCGAGTGTGGCGCATAACACAGGCAGACACGGACCTAAGTTGCCAACAAGGCAGTGTGCAAGCTGGTGGTGACCCCATACTGGCGTGGGCTGTGTTTACATGAAATGTACAGGGTGTTTCAAAAATGACCGGTATATTTGAAACGGCAATAAAAACTAAACGAGCAGCGATAGAAATACACCGTTTGTTGCAATATGCTTGGGACAACAGTACATTTTCAGGCGGACAAACTTTCGAAATTACAGTAGTTACAATTTTCAACAACAGATGGCGCTGCAAGTGATGTGAAAGATATAGAAGACAACGCAGTCTGTGGGTGCGCCATTCTGTACGTCGTCTTTCTGCTGTAAGCGTGTGCTGTTCACAACGTGCAAGTGTGCTGTAGACAACATGGTTTATTCCTTAGAACAGAGGATTTTTCTGGTGTTGGAATTCCACCGCCTAGAACACAGTGTTGTTGCAACAAGACGAAGTTTTCAGCGGAGGTTTAATGTAACCAAAGGACCGAAAAGCGATACAATAAAGGATCTGTTTGAAAAATTTCAACGGACTGGGAACGTGACGGATGAACGTGCTGGAAAGGTAGGGCGACCACGTCCGGCAACCACAGAGGGCAACGCGCAGCTAGTGTAGCAGGTGATCCAACAGCGGCCTCGGGTTTCCGTTCGCCGTGTTGCAGCTGCGGTCCAAATGACGCCAACGTCCACGTATCGTCTCATGCGCCAGAGTTTACACCTCTATCCATGCAAAATTCAAACGCGGCAACCCCTCAGCGCCGCTACCATTGCTGCACGAGAGACATTCGCTAACGATATAGTGCACAGGATTGATGACGGCGATATGCATGTGGGCAGCATTTGGTTTACTGACGAAGCTTATTTTTACCTGGACGGCTTCGTCAATAAACAGAACTGGCGCATATGGGGAACCGAAAAGCCCCATGTTGCAGTCCCATCGTCCCTGCATCCTCAAAAAGTACTGGTCTGGGCCGCCATTTCTTCCAAAGGAATCATTGGCCCATTTTTCAGATCCGAAACGATTACTGCATCACGCTATCTGGACATTCTTCGTGAATTTGTGGCGGTACAAACTGCCTTAGACGACACTGCGAACACCTCGTGGTTTATGCAAGATGGTGCCCGGCCACATCGCACGGCCGACGTCTTTAATTTCCTGAATGAATATTTCGATGATCGTGTGATTGCTTTGGGCTATCCGAAACATACAGGAGGCGGCGTGGATTGGCCTCCCTATTCGCCAGACATGAACCCCTGTGGATTCTTTCTGTGGGGACACTTGAAAGACCAGGTGTACCGCCAGAATCCAGAAACAATTGAACAGCTGAAGCAGTACATCTCATCTGCATGTGAAGCCATTCCGCCAGACACGTTGTCAATGGTTTCGGGTAATTTCATTCAGAGACTACGCCATATTATTGCTACGCATGGTGGATATGTGGAAAATATCGTACTATAGAGTTTCCCAGACCGCAGCGCCATCTGTTGTTGAAAATTGTAACTACTGTAATTTCGATAGTTTGTCTGCCTGAAAAAGTACTGTTGTCCCAAGCATATTGCAACAAACGGTGTATTTCTATCGCTGCTCGTTTAGTTTTTATTGCCGTTTCAAATATACCGGTCATTTTTGAAACACCCTGTACTATGTCCTCTGCAGCATTGACGATTGGTTTGGAGAACGTTCGGGGCAGTTCGAGCGAATTATTTGGCCACACAGACCGCCCGACATGGGACATAATAAATAGCGCGATACTGGCAGGTATCCTATGACTTTAGTCACCTCAGTGTACATTGGGTGGCCTGTCTTAGTTTTATCTGTTGCTAATTTAGTAAGATAGTGAGGTTAATAGGGTTGCAGTGATGTCTTGGATAAGATAAAGATGTCGAAAGACACTAGATTTACCAATATCAGCATTCACATTAAATATTTATGTAACTACGAGAAACTAAATTATAATGGCTACAACTAAATTTGAGCCCTGCTTCTCCTGAAAGAGACATGTAACCCTAACTATTGTGTTACCATACTCGTTTTGTGACTCATAACGCCTGTAAAATTCAGAAAGAAATCATTGAAAAACTGAAGACATACACAGAGAAACGGGCTAACCCTCATATGTAAAATCTTAGAGACAATTGTTGCCATCTGTTGCTGCGTACGGGAACTACGAAAATTGACATTGTTCTTACCCCTAAGTGATATACAGGGATGAAAAAAATGACAATTTTGATAGTTTCTGTAGCCAGCAACAGATGGAAACACTTATCTTTAAGTTTCTACATTTGAGGGTTACCCGTTTTTCCGCGCATGTCTTCAACTCTATCTTTCTACTTTGGTCCAGTTAGTCCAACAATAGATAGTAGCATGTGAAGTTAAAAATTTTACTTAGGAGCATCGTCAAGTCTCAAACAACGTAATTGTACGACGTAAAAATTTCCGCTGTTTCGAGGATGAACACTGTGATATGTATCTACAGATCGTTATACAAAACCGCATAAGTTATACCTTTTGCAGAAAATTAGTTATAAGGAATCTACAACTGCAAAAAAAGTTCAAAAAGAACAATTCCAGTTTTGTCAGTAATTGCTGCCGTTTTGTGACTAGCGCCTTTCATGAATCTCAGAACCGCGCAATGCGTTAAGACACGTGGTGTTCCGTTGAGAGTAAGTCCGGAGTCACGTCCGCCTCCGTCGGCGACAGCAGCTCATCTTTCCGAAAACAGGTAAGTGCAGCTATCCCTCACCGTGAGGCGAAAGCTAAGACCGTTGCCAAGCAATAAGAGCGCGTCGTTCATTTACCTACATCCTGTTGTTTACAATACAAAAGCAATGCAGAATAAACACGCTGTAACATCAGTTTTCAGACCCTCATCGAGTTTCTGAAATGGACGCATTCAACCAACAATCTCTGCTAGTTGCTGTGGCTAGCAGCGAGCTTTTCAGTTACATTCATATGATTGACGTCCTTGATAATATTCAAGACAGATAAAACATGTATTCATCACTTTGTCTTTTGCAGTCGGACTTGCCGTGCAGAATGCTGTGGCATTCGTCTTATTTTCTATTGCTTCAGAAACAGTAGTGACCGCAATCCATCTCTATGTTAAGCATATAAAAACTAAATTGATCTACTAACAGCTTCTCACACTCGCGAATATATTTCTAAGCGGTTTCTAACATTATATTATGTTAATAATTTTGTCATACGATAATGGGAAGCGATATTTGATATTCTAACTCGAGTTTTGTTCATGGCCATAATGGATAACGTTTACCACTAACCTGTTTGTTTATTATATTCGGTTTCCCATACATTTCGACTTCGTGAATTCTTTATCTTACGTCTTTTCCCTTGTATTACGTATAGCACCACGTTGATTTTGTCTTCATCTTTGAATCTGTGATCTTGTTTTCAGATGAGCAGTGTTTCACGAAATTACGTTGTATTTCGCTCAGGGACAACATTGAACCTGCATGTTGCACTTAATTTTTTTAACAAATTTCAGCAGTCCAGGTAGGTCGCTGCTGATGCAGTTCTCAGATATGTCCGCCGTCTCAGACAAGGTAATTGTAAACTATCGCATTCACCACACAAGTTCTATGTTTTGAGGTTATTATGCAGTGTAACTAGCCGACGGCAAAAATATTTGTCCTTGCGCAAAATTGATGCCTTGAGTTACGATTTCTTATAGTTTGAGGTTGTGTAGTTTGCGGTTTAAAGTTCATGCAAGAGTTCAATGTTCAAATGAGTTACTTCAGAGTAACCTCTCCCCCCCCCCCCTCCACACCCCGTCCAATCTTCTCGTTTTGCTTTAACTGAGCTTTGATGTGTCCTTTTGCTTTTACGATGTCACGCTGTTTGTGGGTCACTGTCCGTGGGTATATTTCTAGGCATAAAACAAGTTCACCCCCTTGTAAGAACAGTCGAATACAGTTCTGAAAACAGTGGCAGCTTATGTCTGGCTCTACTTATCCGGGAGTTCTCTCTGGTAAATTTTGGAGCACATGGATCCATAATAACCACATGCACAGGAAATTGTGACTATTTAAACGTGTAATCCCGCCTTTGTAAGCCGTACAAACTGACCAAGATGTCGCGAATTGTTCTCTGATAATTTCTGATCATTACCTTCTCTGTATATGTTACAACTTTACTATAGTTTTTCACTCTGTGGAAAGGCCATTCATAACAATTTTTCATTTTGTATGTTATTGTAAACAGTAATTTCTGTCTGGCAGAATTCTGATATTCAGGTGTAAAATGGAATATTTTTGCACAACCTGTTACCCGCTACTCACTATTTGGAACTGTCTTTTGAGCTTAATACGTGCATTGACCCTAGCAATAACAACCTATTTTGCAAACACGTACTACCGAAGGGTGGGGGGTACTTTATTTCCACCATAGAAAATTAAGAAAAAAATTTCATTAATAGTTGCTAATTTATACTAAAATTGTCCTTTATTTCCACCATAAAAATTAAGAAAAAAATTCATTAATTGTTGTTAATTGCTACTGCAAATGTCCTTTTAGCGCAGTCTTAAGAGTGCCATCGCTTTTTATGTTATGTGTACACAATGGCCACCACAAAAAAATTGAAAAGTTTTATTTCGTTAGTTACCGTTAAGTGTTATTCACAACATACTTTTTAAAGATATATGTTGATGTGTACGAAGGGTCCTGAATTTGAAAATACTAATATGACATTTTTTGCAAAAAGTTGCATTTACTATTAAAACTTAAGTTTTTGGGTTATGTTTAACTGAAAATTTCAAAACAATTACATAATTTGGTATAAGAAATCATCAAAAACAATAAATGTTTGCTTCAAAATTGTAAAATACATGACTCGATTACAATGTGCTCAAATGGTAGACATAGAGTACTACCCCCTCTCTACGTCCCTATGGTATTGCGAAGATTAACCAGAAGCACTGTGAATACGATTCGTTACCGCCCATTACGGGAGATCATTCCTGCGCATATTCGTTGATTCATTACATAATATATAAATGTTTTTCAGATTAATTATTGCTTACAAAGTTTGTCATACATTTCGATGCTCATGGGTACAGGAATTTCTGGCATTTCAATGTGCTGAGGAAATAACTATAGCCTGAACTGTTTTGTGAAATTAAATCAAAATAAGGTAATAGTTTCTGCTTCTTATTCTGTGTGCTTTTCTTGTGAAGCATCAAAATCATTTACTTGCATATTCGTTGAATTGTGGCCCATGTTAACAAAGTTAAGACGTATGTGCTTTCTTAATAATATATTTGTGTTCATCTGGTGTTCAGAGTAATGATTACATACACCTTATCTATTGATTATTGGGTAGGTATTATTCCTGTATTGAGAGTTTCTAAGACCGAATAGTCGGTAATATTTTGAGTTTTTGCAAAAAGTCTAGAAACAGTGCCTTAGCTGATTAATTGTGATATTTTTCCATGTGAGTGTTGCGAGGTATTAAAAGCGCTTTATCTGGTAAGTGAATTATATCAGTTGGTACTGATTTTCATTGACAGGATGCAGCTCTGTGGAACATTATTTTGTCTGCTGATATAGTGGTGCACATATCTGGTACATTTGTCTGCACTCAGTTAATGTTTAAGCTTGCAACATTTATGAAGTGGGATGTGGTGGAGTTATTTCATTCTTTTTACACAGAATTTACAGGAAATAGAAGCTTTCAACTATGTATGCACTTCAGAGGAAATATGTCGATGTTTTCTTCTCTGATAGACCAAACCCAAGTTGAATTGTCATGAATATGTAGTATGTAGGTTACCCATCAATTTAAATGGAATTTGAAGCTGAACTATGAATGTAATTTGTGAAGGTGAAGTAATGCTGATGTGGAGAAACTTGGTGAAGCTATTAAACTTTTAGTAGTCGCAGTGGAATATCCATACTTAAGCTGAATTATGATTTTGTGGCGCAGTTAAATTCATCGAAAATTCTATGCGAAGTTTATTTTCTATTTTGGTATCAGTATTAAAGGCATTTAATAGAATTCTCACTTGTGATTCTGCTTTACTTTCTTAGCAGAGTGTCTTTGCGTTTGGTGTTTGGTGTTAGTGTTTGGGCATGGTAGTCTGTACTAAGTATTGCAGTTATTTGTGGGTATTTCTTTCCATTTACGATTTTGAGACATTACTGTGCAGTCCATGTATATTACTGTATGGGATCCTTCCCTGCCGATTTAATTGCGAATTCACTGAACACTGTCCATTCAAGTGATAATACTTACGGTTCCGCTGGGTACTTAAGAAAAGGAGGTCTTTAAGGATTTGGTGGGTTTCACTTTCGGTGTTCGTGTGATAATACCGCAACAAGCTGGTTTCCTATAACGGAATAGGAAAGTGATTATCGTTTGATTCTGAGACGTTACTGTGCACTACATATGTCTTAATGTATGGGATCTTTCCCTGGCGATTTAACTGTGAATTTAGTGAAACTTTGTCTAGCCACATCGTAACACCTGTAGTAGTTATGCATCTACGTCAACATCTACATGGTTACTCTGCAATTCACACTTACGTGCCTGGTAGAGGGTTCAAAAAATGGTTCAAATGGCTCTGAGCACAATGGGACTTAGCGTCTAATGTCATCAGTCCCCAAGAACTTGGAACAACTTCAACCTACCCAACCTAAAGATACCACACACATCCATGCCCGCGGCAGGATTCGAACCTGCGACCGTAGCGGTCGGGCGCTTCTGACTGAAGCGCCTAGAACCGCTCGGCCACACCGGCCAGCGCACAGGGTCCATCGAACAATTTTCATACTACTTCTCTACCATTCCACTCTCGAATGGCGCGTGGGAAAAAGGAACATCTGAATCTTGCCGTTCGAGCTCTGATTTCTCTTATTTTATTATGATGATCATTTATCCCTACGTAGTGGGTCTCAACAAAATATTTTCATATTCGGAAGAGAAAGTGGGTGATTGAAATTCCGTAAATAGATCTCACCGCAAAGAGAACCGCATTTGTTTCAGTGACTGCCACCGCAAATCGCGTATCATATCAGTGACACTCTCACCCCTATCGTACGATAACACGAAACGACTTGACCTTCTTTCCATGTTTTCGATGTCCTCCGTCAATCCTACCTGGCAAGGATCCCACCGCGAAGCAATGTTCCAGCAGAGGACGGACAAGTGTAGTGTAAGCTATCTCTTTAGTGGGCTTGTCGCAACTTCTAAGTGTTCTCCCAACAAAGCGCAGTGATTTTCCAATTTAAGTTGCTCGTAATTGTAATTCCTTGGTATTTAGACGAATTGACAGCCCTTAGATTTGTGCGATTTATCATGTACCCAAAATTTATCGGATTTCTTCCAGTACCCATGTGGATGACCTCGCACTTTTCTTTGTTTAGTACCAATTGCCACTTTTCGCACCATACAGAAATTCTCTCTACATTATGTTGTAATTAGAATTAATCATCAGAAGATTTTATTAGACTATAAATTACAGCGTCATCTGCAAAAAGTCTAAGGGGGCTGCTCAGATTATCACCTAGATCATTTATGTAAATCAAGAAGGGCCTATGACACTACCTTGCGGAACGCCAGATATCACTTCTGTTCTACTCGATGATTTATCATCAATTACTACGAACTGTGACCTCTCTGAGAGGAATTCACGAATCCAGTCACACAACTGAGAGGATACTCCTTATGCGCGCAATTTGATTAATAGTCGCTTGTGACGAACGGTATCAAAAGCCTTCTGGAAATCTAGGAATATGGAATCGATCTGAGATCCCTTGTCGACAGCACTCATTACTTCATGGGAATTAAGAGCTAGCTGTGTTACACAAGAACGATATTCTCTGCCTCCGTGTTGGTTATGCATCAATAAGACATTTTCTTCAAGGTGATTCATAATATTCGAGTACAGTATATGTTCCAAAATCCTACTTCAAATTGAGGTCACTGCTATGGGTCTGTAATTCAATGGGTTACTCCTATTTGCTTTCTTGAATGTTGGTGTGACCTGTGCTACTTTCCAGACTTTAGGAACAGACCTTTCGTCAAGTGAGCGGTTGTATATGATTGCTAAGAAAGACGCTATTGTGTCTGCATACCCTGAAAGGAACCTGACTGGTATACTATCTGGTCCGGAATACTTGCCTTTCTTAAGTGATTTGAGTTGTTTCGCAACACCTAAGATATCTACTTTTATGTCACTCATTCTAACAACTGTTCTGGTTTCCAATTCTGAAATATTTACTTCGTCTTCTTTCGTGAAGGAATTACGGAAAACTGTGTTTAGTAACTCCGCTTTATTGGCACCATCATCGGTAACATTTCCGTCGCTATCACGCAGTGACGGTATTGACTGAATTTTGCCACTAGTGAACGTCACATACGACCAGAATGTCTTTGGGTTTTCTCCCATATTTTGAGACAATGTTTCATAGTGGAAACTATTAAAAGCATGGGGGCGGATTGACGTTCGCAATAAATTTCGAGCTTCCGTGAAACTTAGCCAGACTTGGGGATTTTGCGTTCTTCTGAATTTGACATGTTTTTTCCGTTGCTTCCCCAACAGTGTTCTGACGTGTTTTGTGTACCACGGTGGATCAGTCCCGTCTGTTATTAACTTATGCGGTATGAAATCTCTCTATTGCTGTCGATACTATATCTTTGAATTTGAGTCATGTCTGGTCTATACTTACATATTAGCTTGGAAGGAATGGAGACTCTCTCTTAGGAAGACATCAAGCGAATTTTTATCTGCTGTTTTAAATAGATATATTTTGCGTTTATTTTTAGTGGTTTTGGTTGATATGGTTTTGCGCCTCGCAACAATGACCTTGCGTTCACTAATGCCAGTACCCGTCATGACTCTCTCTATTAGATCAGGATTATTTGTGACTAAGATGTCAAGTGTGTTTTCGCAAGATGTTTTCTGTCTACCACCGGCTTTGAACAAGTATTTTCGCCAACAGATGGAGGGTAGATTGAAGTCTCCAACATTTGTAGCTGAATGAGTGGGGTACTTATTTGTAATGAGATTCAAGTTTTCTTTGAGTCGGGGGTCGGTAGAAGGAGCCAATTATTATTTCGGTACCTATGTTGAGTATAACCTCTACCCATAGTAATTCGCAGGAATTATCTATTTCAACATCACTTCAAGATAAACTACTACCATCAGACATAAACACACCACCACCTACTTTATTTACTCTACCCTTCCTGAACACGGTTTGCGCCTCTGTAAAAATTTCGGCAGAATTTATCTCCGGCCTTAGCCAGCTTTCTGTGTCTTTAAAAGAAGGCAGCCTGAAAAAATTTAGTACGTTTCACCTTTAGTGTTCCTGTGATTTATTGCAGCCAGGTGCATATCGATAACTGAATAGGGAAGAGATTTTCGCTTGAGTGTCTGAGAGACAGCATCCACCCATAACTGATTACTTGGGTTTCTTGGCCTGGATTATGAGGGAGTTTCTCCCTCTCCCCGTTTCAGTAGTCATGAATAGTGTTCCAGTAACACACCTTCATAAAAGCAATGAGTTTTGTCTTGTGACTGACGGCTCAAAGACTGAGCTAGTTGCTGAACTCTTTCAAGAAACTGAGGGAGATAGTATTCTGTATTGAGGAACAATTCATTTTGCGACCAGGTGCTCATGGATTGTGAACATAATTATTGCGTCACTGAGTTGTAAGTTTTTTCTGTGGTGGAGGCGTTAACAAGATTCCATTGTTATGTACTCGGTCGGAGGAACAAAGTTTATACTCGTTACAGAACCTCGCAATACTTCATGAGCGCTGAGTTAACACATGGACGTTCAGCTCAGTGGGGTGTACTGAGAAAGATTCCAATAACACTAATTTCAGTCATCCGTGTTTAGAGGGTGTGATGTTTGAAAAATTAATCGTACACTCGCTTCCACATTAAGACGTGGAGCAGGGTAAAGATGCCTCTGGGAATCATGCCAATTTCAGGTTGAGGGGACATACTGACGTTTAGTCACTAATACGTCATCAAAAGCAAGATCTTGTTTACATAAGGATATGGGGAATCTACACTGGGCTATGTATATATCAGATGATGAAGTCAGCAAGCTGATTTGCTATACTCGCCCCAGTCACGTACATTTCGGTTGTAAGAAGTGGTATCATAAATTTCACCCAATTTGTTATCTCATTAAAATGTAAAAGGTAAAGTCGGTGACAGGATCCACTATTTGCTTTCAGTCCTTCGAAATTAAAGTAACTAAGTGCTGTTGAAGTTTTCTGTCCTCCGAAAAGAACTGACATACTTTTATCACATATTTTCGTACCCGCTAAGCTGACCTCAAAATCTGTGTCATTAACACCTCTCAGAAAAGCGACTACGAGGCTGTGTCACGAGTTTCCACGAGGAATTTTCTGATAGTTCGTCACGAAGTAACTAAGTGCTGTTGAAGTTTCCTGTCCTCCGAAAAGAACTGACATACTTTTATCACATATTTTCGTACCCGCTAAGCTGACCTCAAAATCTGTGTCATTAACACCTCTCAGAAAAGCGACTACGAGGCTGTGTCACGAGTTTCCACGAGGAATTTTCTGATGGTTCGTCACGAAGTAACTAAGTGCTGTTGAAGTTTCCTGTCCTCCGAAAAGAACTGACATACTTTTATCACATATTTTCGTACCCGCTAAGCTGACCTCAAAATTTGTGTCATTAACACCTCTCAGAAAAGCGACTACAAGGCTGTGTCACGAGTTTCCACGAAGAATTTTCTGATGGTTCGTCACGCGGGTATGGTCGCCCGAGACGATGGTTCACAATTTCGTCACAACACTGGAAAATAACTCTGTAGCGAAATAAAATGAAAATTGCGCTACTTCAACGTATTATCCTGCTTCATACTCATCTGAAGACTTGGGGAGATATACCATATCCATTGTCGTCGTCGTCATTAGTCTTTTCATCCAGTCATGTTCAGCCACTTCTTACAGAGTTACCAAACAGTGCTACTTCTATATTGTCAATAGTTCTAAAGAAGAATAAATATCCTATTCATGGGATTTGAGACCTTGTATCGTCACCATCCTCTTCAGAGCTGCGTTTTGGTGTGGAAAGGTTGGTTTTCGCAAACATCCAGTAAGCTGATGAGGATCAGATGAAGAGTAAAATGTTACGACAGCAGCAAGGACCTTTACCGTATGACAGAAAGTGTTGGTAAGAGCACACAACTTTTTGAGTAAACGACACTCACCCACTCATAAATTGTTTCATATTTATGCTGGTCCATTCCGGCAAGACGCATGGCTGATCAGAATGCACTGATAGTCTAGATGTTCAGAGCCAAGAGTCTCAAGGTCTACAGCATGTGTCCAACGTGGAGGTTTCCATTGAACAGATCCACTGCCATGCGGTATAAGGCGATGATTTCAAATTTCAGCCTTAGGAATATCGTACGTGTGAAAAATGTTACTATGCATGCAGTTGTTCTGGAATCTTTATTTTAGATAAGGTGCATACAACAGAATTCTTTTCAGCTTTTGTGTCCCATGGGTCATCGGATATAGCACGGTTATTTTATGAAAACGAATGAAGAATGTTGGGAGTATTTCCTCTATACCGTCGAAGAAGAAGCTACATGTGGTCAGATGATGGAAGAAGGATTTAGTATAAGAAACAGTTGTGTGCCTCATGATCTAATGATGGGTATCCACAATATTCAATGTTTCATTATTCTATTTTGCTCTCGCGACACATACTGCTTGCAATACTCTAAGGAGTGCTGCAAACTGTTTTCAGCGTATGTGACTGGGCTCTCTAATGTTTGAAATGCTATGATGGTTTATTTCCGAAGGAGCAAGATGGTGCTGTGTTCATGAAACGTGAAGAAAATTTTGGTTCAGTGTACTGTAATGTTCAGTAGTTCACACATATTTTCTATGTTGGAACCCAGATACACTGGAAGTTATAACGTGAAATGTATGAAAGATTAGGAAATGAATTATCACCTAATGTTAACGTTTTCAGGAGCGTCAACTTTTTATTTAATATTTGTGTTTGATGTATTATGATGTGACATTTATTTCTTGTGGTTGACAGATTGTACTACATGTCCCTGTTTAGAACTGTATATGTGAAAAAGTGTTGTAATAATTACATGTTTCTCATTAACATCTTCTGCAATAGATTATCTAATTAATTAGTCATTCAGTGATGAACATACTTTGTTTCAATACATAATGTCGATTGAAAACTTCGGAGTCTGTTACTGAAAGAAATGTGTGCACATCTCATCACATCTCTAAGGATCATGAGTCAGCCAAAGCGATCATCGTCAATATTTATGAGGCTCCTTTCTCTCTCTCTCTCTCTTTTTCTCCCTCCCTCTCCCTCCACTCTCTCTCTCTCTCTCTCTCTCTCTCTCTCTCTCTCTCTCTATATATATATATATATATATATATATATATATATATATATATATATATATACAAAATTTTATGTACATATACACATATACTCCCTTTTCTATTTGTGTACATAGGACACATGTGGTTTTCCTATGCACAAAAATGGAAAAGAAAGTTCAGATTTTATGTTCCTAAAACAAAATTTTACTCACTGATTGGAGGTCTCACAATCATTAACGACCATACAAGAAGTATGACAAAATAGTATACATAAATGCTGAACATATACAAGTGGCCTGGGAAGAGAATACATTCTTTCTCTTTGCAGATTTAAGAAAGAAACATATTTAGAAATAGTGTGGGCACATGCTTACCAGACCTTAGGAATAATACCAGTCTGCAGCTTGAAATGTATACAATGGCTATGGGATGTCGGAAACTTAAGTAACTAATTTAGATACCAGATGGCATAATATCAACCACCATGAAGGTCGAAGAAGTCACACATAACTGTCAGCTGCTGAGGTGCCCGTGAGGGCACACTCGTTGCACACGACGATGACATTGAACGATGTGGGGTTGTGGCTTGTTGCCATAAAATGATGTGAATACCAATATTCTGCATGGGCAGTCCTACATCTGTGTAAGTGGTACGTGATGCATATGTTGCATCCCAGTAATATTCCGACTGAGGGACCGTGGCTCTTCTTGTAACTGTTGTCGGGCAGATTCTCCATTGTCGCAGAACGATCGCCCAACAGCTCTCCAACACTCCTCAATTCACACCAATTCATAGGTTTGGTGTCATCTCTAATACAATGAAGTTCTCTTCTGAGAAGTTTCAGAAGTGACTTTCAGTGTCAGTATGAGCATACTGCTTGCTATTTCTTTCTCTTGTCATGTATTGAAATATTTTAAGAATGGCCCTTGACAGGCTAAGGGTGCTATTTCATCCTCTTTATAATAGAAGCTCTTCTCCTACTATTTTAAATTGAATACGACTGCAAATGCCAGACATTTCTTTAGTTTCTTAGTCAGTTCCAATTAATTCTTGTTATTTTTTGTCCAGAACTGTATCACTTGAAATCCATCTTTGCAGTGTGTGTTACCACTGAATAATTTAGATCTTGTTTGTACGTTGTTCAGAACTGTACGGATAATATGAAAGCCATTTTTTCAGGCTCTATTAACACTGAAAGATTCAAACAGTAAGTTATTTTCACATAATTATTCTATTTTATGACAAGGTATTATGGTTAGATATTTTAAAGTGAGGGTAGTCTGACCCAAAATTTTATCAGTCGTTCATTATTTTGATTTATATTGATCACTTATAAGCAACTTTTCTGTATCAGTAAATTATGTTAATATCTTTACACGAGCACAGATAGCGTTTAGGAATGATTAGAATTTCTTAGGTACCTTCAATTGATAAAAGAAAAAATGTGATGTGCTTGGTGCATGACTGCACTTTCTAATTGTTCGGCTCCACTTCTGGGCAGACACGTGGTGCATAGGATATTTTATATAGTCTTTTTTATGTATTTGACACAACAATGTGGTGTCGTTTTATACGAGTGTTCTCACTTTGTTGGTGGCATGAGTTCACGTTAATAAGAATTTTCCGAAGGTGTAATGATGACTGCAAGATTTCGTCGAAACCGTTCATTGTGGAATACAATAAAAATAACAAGGTATGTTACCTGCATATGAGCTTCCTGTTGACCAAAGACAGATCGCTCCTTACGAACATGTGCAACCTGTATGCAGTGTTTTGTCAATATTTTAAATGTGAACTGTCAATCTTTTAGTATTTAGTGCATTTTGTCTACAGTCACTGCATTATATGGTCGAAGAGGCAGGGATAGCACCCTGTTTGATTGGTAACCATCCGCACCTTCACTTACATATTTTGTGCGCTAAAAATAAATTATGTGGTTTACAGGATGGGAAACACATACACTCCTGGAAATTGAAATAAGAACACCCAGAATTCATTGTCCCAGGAAGGGGAAACTTTATTGACACATTCCTGGGGTCAGATACATCACATGATCACACTGACAGAACCACAGGCACATAGACACAGGCAACAGAGCATGCACAATGTCGGCACTAGTACAGTGTGGAGACGATCGTAGAGATGCTGGATGTAGTCCTGTGGAACGGCTTGCCATGCCATTTCCACCTGGCGCCTCAGTTGGACCAGCGTTCGTGCTGGACGTGCAGACCGCGTGAGACGACGCTTCATCCAGTCCCAAACATGCTCAATGGGGGACAGATCCGGAGATCTTGCTGGCCAGGGTAGTTGACTTACACCTTCTAGAGCACGTTGGGTGGCACGGGATACATGCGGACGTGCATTGTCCTGTTGGAACAGCAAGTTCCCTTGCCGGTCTAAGAATGGTAGAACGATGGGTTCGATGACGGTTTGGATGTACCGTGCACTATTCAGTGTCCCCTCGACGATCACCAGTGGTGTACGGCCATTGTAGGAGATCGCTCCCCACACCATGATGCCGGGTGTTGGCCCTGTGTGCCTCGGTCGTATGCAGTCCTGATTGTGGCGCTCACCTGCACGGCGCCAAACACGCATACGTCCATCATTGGCACCAAGGCAGAAGCGACTCTCATCGCTGAAGACGACACGTCTCCATTCGTCCCTCCATTCACGCCTGTCACGACACCACTGGAGGCGGGCTGCACGATGTTGGGGCGTGAGCGGAAGACGGCCTAACGGTGTGCGGGACCGTAGCTCAGCTTCATGGAGACGGTTGCGAATGGTCCTCGCCGATACCCCAGGAGCAACAGTGTCCCTAATTTGCTGGGAAGTGGCGGTGCGGTCCCCTACGGCACTGCGTAGGATCCTACGGTCTTGGCGTGCATCCGTGCGTCGCTGCGCTCCGGTCCCAGGTCGACGGGCACGTGCACCTTCCGCCGACCACTGGCGACAACATCGATGTACTGTGGAGACCTCACGCCCCACGTGTTGAGCAATTCGGCGGTACGTCCACCCGGCCTCCCGCATGCCCACTATACGCCCTCGCTCAAAGTCCGTCAACTGCACATACGGTTCACGTCCACGCTGTCGCGGCATGCTACCAGTGTTAAAGACTGCGATGGAGCTCCGTATGCCACGGCAAACTGGCTGACACTGACGGCGGTGGTGCACAAATGCTGCGCAGCTAGCGCCATTCGACGGCCAACACCGCGGTTCCTGGTGTGTCCGCTGTGCTGTGCGTGTGATCATTGCTTGTACAGCCCTCTCGCAGTGTCCGGAGCAAGTATGGGGGGTCTGACACAACGGTGTCAAGGTGTTCTTTTTTCCATTTCCAGAAGTGTATTTCCAAAATGTCTCCCGCTATATGGTCAGCAGAAAACTGCCCTTCAGTTGTTTTATCTGACAGAGTGATGAAAGGCACACGTTTTATGTTGATTCACAGTATAAAGAGCGACGCGTGTTTGCCAAATTAAGGAGGTGCCGGTATCTCTCAATGCACAGCAAAAGCTTTGACCGTCTGAAATACAAAGCCGCTCTCGTCTCATCTTTTATAGTGGTGAATGCGCGCTGTAGGAGCAGAATTCAGACATTTCTCTGTATTTCATACGGGCGCATTCAGCGAGCGACCATCGGTGTAATGGCAAGACTGTGCCAAGCAACGATTTTTTCAGATGCATTCGTACGACTGGGATCCAGGATAATACTGAGAGTACGTAGTATCGTGTTTTTTCCGTTTTGACTTTTGCAATTGGACCTGTCTTAGTTCTCATTCCCAGCTGCTTTAGAACTTGATGATTTGAAATTGGTCTTGTGTTACGCACCTGTAAATCCAAGGGACTTTCACAGAGTTACTCTCAATAGCAAGCTTCTCTAAACAAGTTGTAATGCTTATTTTTGGTAAATGCGGTATGATGTTGGAAAATGTGTTACATATTCTTATTCGATGTTTCTTCACAGCCACAATGACCAACTTGTACATCCTATCTGCTACTGTGTGTTGTATTGCGTTTGTTGCAAATTTCGATTTCGCGAATTCATTACCTTACACATTTTCCCTTGATCTACCTATTGTACAAAGGTTACTAGGTTTCCTTATCACTTTCTGCTTGATTTCAGTGGAATGTATGAGATTTACGTTACTAATTATGAAATTTGGTATTCATTTGAGCCCCTACTATTAACGTAGATTTCCTAAACCACAGTTCCCATTGATGTCCTTAGCTTGAATTCTTTCGTTGTCCAGAGTAGAGCTCCAACATTTCATGTATATGTTTGGGAACAACGTTTAGTTACATACATAATAAACGAGCACTTCAAATAACGTTGGTTTACTATTGTACCGCTCTTAAACAACGTAGCACTCATGCTATGACAATATGAACTATACTGTGGCTCTTGTAAGCTAGTATTATCACCTTCACCCTAGGCAAAGCAATACTGAGCCATCTAGTGCGCATGCGCTGATCTGCCGTCTGCGAAAGCGGTTTGCCACAGCTCTCAACACAACCACCGCCCACGCAGCTGTTGCTTCCAATGTAGATTCCCTTCAGCCTGGCCTGCTGCTCTTATTTTAGGAGTAATGACGCCATTGCCACGGCGTCAGACAAGCTCTGGGTCATAATTAAGACGTGTGTTATGCCAAAATTAAGTTTTGTGTAAATTTGAATTATGTATTCTACAGTTATTACGTATTCTACATTTATTTCAGGGCATCAAAATGACGTTTCTGACACACAATCGGTAGCTGTTGCTTCGCAATTGTTTTTCTAACGTTTTGATTGATACAGTTGAAAATGGCAGGTAAGGGCTACAAACGTAAGGAACAAAAGGCACTAAATTAACACAGATATAAAAATTAAATAGAATATTATCCTCGCGTAAATCGAACGATTCCATTTGATCAGAAGATTACAAAATTCTAACAGGATTTTGTCTAGGTAACGTGTTATGACGGTTTTTGATATACCTTTATCGATGTTGTATCCATTAATGTTAATTAAAATATCATCTTTTAAGTGAAACTGCTTGTCAGGAGTAACGCATTCTAATAACCTGCTACTAATCAAATAGAGCAAAACGCTTCTAAAGCGTTTTCTAAAAATTTGTCAAAATTAAGATGAACAATGGTCTCATGCCAGACTTCGTATGATTAGTTGTGTAAATGATCCTCAAGAAGTCCTCATGTCACTTTGAATACTTGGCAGTGATTTTTGGGTGGCTTCCAATTCAAAATGCATGAGCTTCTGAATCTCTCTGACGTCCTAATTATTCTCACAGTACGATGACATCCATCCATATCGCCTATAGCTACACTATCATGGAACAATGCTACACATATGTCATCCCATCTATTTGAGACCTGTTTCGCTATCAGTATCTGTGGTAATTAAATATTTATTTACCTTCCACCAGACATCGTAAGGACATTACTTCAGTGTCTACGATTGTAAGTGTTGTTTCATCTGTCCACACCTGCTTGGTTTAACTTCAGAAGTCCTTAAGTCCTTACTTGTCAGTTGTACAATACGTTTCCAGTTACCTGGTGTTTATTATAATTTAATTCAAACAGTTCTGTCCTTTATACTACATCTCCTTCTTCCAATATCCAAGCTAAAATACACAGGTTTGCAAAGCCTGATGAAGTTGTGCCATCCTGGTGCTGTGAAGTTCTTCAATCAGCTGTCCCTCACATATACCTGACATGAATACTGTAACTGTCTTATCACAAACAGAACTTCGTTTATTTGTGGTTGTCACGAAATTATTACTTCTGTTTCTCTTGACTTACCTGTGTCTTTTCCCTTACACGATGATGTCTGACTGTATTTTGGGGTCGGCCTCGGTGGCCGAGCGGTTCTAGGCGCTACAGTCTGGAACCGCGCGACCGCTACGGTCGCAGGTTCGAATCCTGCCTCGGGCATGGGTGTGTGTGATGTCCTTACGTTAGTTAGGTTTAAGTAGTTCTAAGTTCTAGGGGACTGATGACCTCAGAAGTTTAAGTCCCATAGTGCTCAGAGCCATTTGAACCATTTTTGTATTTTGGGAAATTACTTCATTCTGTGAACTAACTGCAGACAAACGATACTATTTCCACATTAGATACACTGAAGATGTTCAATTTATGAAATAAAAGTAATTTTATGTAATTATTTATTGACGTGTTTACAGTTCAAACATAAAAATCGCTTTACCTAGAGTTTCATGAAAATTGACTAACCTGTTTTTTCCTCTGGACCTTCGCTAGGGTAATCATGTAGCTGATATCTACATGTTCTGTACATGTGTCAAAGTGAAAATGAGATCACAATCACTTGGTGTATGATACTAATTTAAGCCCACGGATCATTTGTATCTATTTCCTCAGAAAAGTGGCCCTCATCTTGGGCACTCATCAGGTTCTGAAGTTGTTTGTGTACTGGACTGTTACAGCAGTCGTTTGTAGGTTATGCTTCTTTAATTCATTTGCCCAATCCTCAGCTACCAACGAAATTTCCCCTGACGTCTATCTCTTGATTTCTAATTGGAGGATAATTTCTGAAGTTGGTTACCGTTTCAAGATCTGTGAAGTAGTTATTTTGGTGTTGGGCTCTCAGACATTGGTTCCCTGTAGCTTTAAGATGTCTGGTTTATTTTCTAAGTTCCCAACCAAAATTCCAAGGTTGTCTAAAAACTGTTTCGGACGTCACTGTATTATTTGTAGATTCTGCATAAGTTTGTAACTTTTCGAACTTCTTCTTATGCCTTCTAGTAGTCGTTTCCATCATGGTTTCCTAGATCGAAATGTAAGGCAATCTATTTTATTCCATAGGTCTATCTGTATCTTACTAGCAAGGAATAAATGTAGCTGCAGTAACTTACGGTCGACAGAATCCATCTCTCGTCTTGTATAATGTATCCTCTCTGGAAGTAGTGCTGCTTCTGTATAATCAAATATCCGATGAACACGGGCTGCCTGGAACATTCTCTTCAACTTTAGAAAATTCGGTAAGGTAGACGAATCCCTACAACGCAATAAGAAAGTTAAAGTAGAAATTAAATGCGCTCTCTTCTTACGTAAAATTTCCAGGCGTCTGAGTGATTTTGAGAATTGCTCCCCGTAGTGTCTTCTGATCATAGTATGAAGGCTTTCACGACCGGATGACATATCTTCTGGTAAACCTTCCGGGATGTAAGTTGGCAAGACTCACCGGAGGAGAAACATCCCTCTGAAGATGTGCAGCGCAGCTCTGGACGAAACGTTAGGAGCTGAAGAGTTTCATGGAGCACGACCTTACATCCCGGAAGGTTTACGAGAAGATATGTCATCCGGTCGTGAAAGCCTTCATACTATGATCAGAAGACTCTACGGGGAGCAATTCTCAAAATCAGTCAGACGCCTGGAAATTTTACGTAAGAAGAGAGCGCATTTAATTTGTACTTTAACTTTCTTGTTGCGTAGTAGGGATTCGTCTACCTTACCGAATTTTCTAAAGTTGAAGAGGATGTTCCAGGCAGCCCGTGTTCATCGGATATTTGATTATACAGAAGCAGCACTACTTCCAGAGAGGATACATTATACAAGACGAGAGATGGATTCTGTCGACCGTAAGTTATTGCAGCTACATTTATTCCTTGCTAGTAAGATACAGATAGACCTATGGAATAAAATAGATTGCCTTTCATTTCGATCTATGGAAACCATGATGGAAACTGCTACTAGAAGGCATAAGAAAAAGTTCGAAAAGTTAAAAACTTATGCAGAATCTACAAATAATACATTGATGTCCGAAACTGTTATTAACAAGTCAGACAGAGATTTATCTCAAGACGAAATTTCAGTTCTTGCAAAAGGAGGAAACTACGCTATCACACGCCCGAAAGTTCCTGTTGAGGATATTATTGCAAATGTAGAAGCAGGTATACGTACTCTCCCCAATGAAACTGCAAATGCAATCCGGATCGAAACCACCAGAGTATTATGCCGCAGTAAACCTCTGGAAAGTAATTTAACCAATGGCGAAAGAAACGCTCTGAGAGATTTAAATGCAGATGAAGACATAGTGATTATTCCTGCGGATAAAGGGAATGCTACTGTCGTTTTAAATACAGAAGATTATCAAAGCAAAATTTTGAATCTTTTAACGTCAGGACAACACAAAAAACTTAAGAAAGATACTACAGCCAGCGTACTACGGAAAACAAATAATCTGATAAAATCGGCCACTTCTATTCAAAAAGCAGAAAAAAGAGCTTTATTGAAGACTCAAGCTATGTGTCCTAGACTCTATGGCCTACCCAAGGTACATAAGAGGGATCTTCCTCTGACAAGGGAATGGTCAGACTTGTCATGTCGAAACCTGTGTTGCTTTTTTTACCACTGTGAGTTAACATTACAAGAAGTCTGTATGCAGAATTTTAGCTGCTGACATGACCTGGAAGTCTGTAAACAATTTTATGAAGTAAGACATTATTGTCGCATGGTTTCCACGCTTATAACTGCCTCTTGTACAACCCTGACCTCTCTCGCTACGTTATACCAACGCCATCTAGGGACAAGGTGGCGTTAGCTACGCGCCGCTCTCTTGCCACAGCGGTGAGAGAGCTGATTCCCCAGTGAAAGCGATCGTATGATAATTAAACATTCGTTGACAAATATGGCTGATATGTTATCTACAATATTCTTTCCAAATAGCTATGAAATAGACACAAATAAATATACGGTTTAGAACACGTCCAAATTTTATTTCTTGTAATTACCGCAAAAATGCGAAACATTGATACATTGTTCAAAACATAGGTTTTTTGTGCACCAAGAACATACAAGTAAAGACGACATATGACAGCCCTGCGAATCACAGACGTTGTTAGATGTCCGTAGACAGAACTGGGCTGGTGTTAGGAATGAATCAGAACTAATATCAGCATATTTCGAGGAGTGCCACGCATATTTAATTAAATTCTGAAATCGTGGGGAGGAAAATTGATAATGTACTACTGATTGCAGCTTGAGAATATTGTCACGGTGATAGACAGGAAATTGCAGTGATCAGCACACAATAATTTTCTCTGTTAGTTTTCTGTAAAATGCCTTCCACTGGCGGAAAAATTCTCTGTCTACCGGTTGAATTACGTTGGTCGTGCCGGGTGGAATCTGAAGCATCTCTACTTCTTTGTCAGGGTGGGCTCGAAATACAGCTTTTAATGAATCAGACCTTTTATGACCTGACCACGAATCTAGGAGAGGAGATTTGTTGCCGCAGAACGGAAAAAAAGCATGACGCATGAAAAGTGTAACGTTTTCATTTCCATTTTTCCAGACTTCGATGCGTCTACCACAAATCTTGTTTGTGTGGAACATTGTTCTTTTGACACGTGGTCCAAAACGTCCAGTTGGTTCTTGAAGACACACATAAATTTTAGGCAGCAATGAACCATCCAGACTAATTATGGGCATTATAGTGTATGAATGGGTGAGTGCAGTCGTGGTCTGTGCAATCGCCTTAATATGTTTTTCCCGTTTGAATGACAGTGTTCTTTTCGCACGCATTTCTTTTTGAAAACCTGACTGATCTGCATTGTACACGTATGATTCACTAAAACTAGCGATCTTATTTTTTGCATTCGTAAGAAAAGCTTATATCATTTCGATTTGTGTCACTTCATTTTCCGACCTGTTTCTCGATACAAATTTTGTTATTTTTCTTGCCACAATTTTATGTGATCTTTTGAAGCGACTAATCCAACTTTGAGAAGCTGTAAATTCTTTAGCGCCTTTCGCGTTGGCAATCTCTAACGCCCAGTCACTCAAAGTTGTATTGCTCACACCAAATGACTGTTGTCTGGCATCGGTAAATAACTCAAAAAGTCGCGCAGCTATCCCGTCGCAATTTCCAGTCGACTATTACGTCGTCGAGCTACTTGCTTTTCCCATCTATACAATTCACGTTCAGAACGGACAAAGCGATACCTATTTTGAACAGTACTGACACGTAGGCGTTTCTTACCACTTTCGTTCAACCAATACGTCACAATTCTTTGTCTGATAAGGTAATTGTAGTTGCTGGTGTTACTTTCGGAGATAATTGATGATGGTACGCGGCACTATCACTCGAAGAGTCTTCACGAGTGCTACTTTCGTCGGTGTCTTCGCCGTCTGTATAGTGACAGTCTGCAATATCGAGTGTTCCAGTTGTTTCTAGCCACATGTCTACGCCATTTACATGCTCGTCTAGAAGTTTAACAACCGTGTCGCACAACACATAGTCTTCACGCGTGTTTTCTGTTGAGTGCTTCATTTGGCGTCTGTGGTATATCTCTATGGTAAGCAGCAAAACATTTACAGGGTTCGCCATCACTTGTGAGGGGAGATTGAATGTTCACCGTAAAGTGGCTTGCGGAGTATAGATGAACATGTACAGAACATCTTTCATATCTCTAACCAGTTTCAGGACGGTATGTTTCGAAATACGTACCAGAAATGAAAAGGACGTGCATGCCACAGAAACGAATATTCGTTTCCCCTTTCCACCAAAACCTTGCAGCGATATTCCTCTTTCGTGAACGCCGCGGTAAGACGGCCGCTCTTCCCGACCATGCGCACAACGCTCGCGACTCGCCATTTCCAGGGGTGGCCAGCCGCCACTGCAAGCGCCAAGCAGGAAACACAGCCATGTTCGTGATTTTTTTTTAGGGACTTCCAGTTCATGTCAGCAGCTACAATTTTGCAAACGGATCTTTTGCACAGTTAAATAACAGTGCTAAAAAAATCAATACATGTTTCGGCATGACAAGTCTGACCATTCCCTTGTGAGACCGATTATTAGTGCCATCAATTCGGCTACGTATGAAATAGCAAGATATCTAGCAACTCGTTTACAACCTTATATTGGGAAAACTGACTCATATATAAAGGACTCACGTCATTTTATAGAGAAAATTGAAGGTTTAATTCTGAATCCTGAAATATTTTAGTAAGTTTTGTAAGTAGGCTGTTTATGTTTTCTTTATGTAAGTAGGCTGTTTATGTTTTCTTATTGGCAACGTTACGTAGCGCTCTATATGAAAATCACTGGCTGTGCTGTGTGCAGTCTGTGGCTAGTTTGCATTGTTGTCGCCATTGTAGTGTTGGGCAGCGGCAGCTGGATGTGAACAGCGCGTAGCGTTGCGCAGTTAGAGGTGAGCCGCCAGCAGTGGTGGATGTGAGGAGAGAGATGGCGGAGTTTTGAAATTACATATATTATGACTTGTGATGATATTAAGGTAAATACATTGTTTGTTCTTTATTAATATCTTTCATTTGCTAACTATCTCTATCAGTAGTTAGTGCCTTCCGTACTTTGAATCTTTTATTTAGCTGGCAGTAGTGGCGCTCGCTGTATTGCAGTAGTTCGAGTAACGAAGATTTTTGTGAGGTAAGTGATTTCTGAAAGGTATAGTTTAATGTCACTCAGGGCCATTCTTTTGCAGGGATCTTTGATAGTCAGATTGCGTTGCGCTAAAAATATTGTATGTCAGTTTAAGCACAGTCGTGTACAATTGTTCTAAGGGGACGTTTCATAGTTTTGATGTAGTATCTTTATTTACTATGATTCCAGTTAACGAAGTTATGGATTTTATAACTGATATTTTTCCAGACATTTTTCAGACATTGTCTTACTTCCAGTGAGTTCCAGTGGAATAATGAATTTTATGAGCAACTTAATGGCGTAGCAATGGGTAACCCATTGGGTCCTGCAGTAGCTAATTTCTACATGGAGAAATTCGAACAGTCAGCCTTGGAAAAAGCAGATAAGTAACCATCTGGCTGGTATAGGTATGTAGACGATACATTTGTGGTCTGGCCACGTGGGAGAGAAGCCTTAGACGAATCTTTTGATTACCTTAATAATATAAATCCAAGAATCCAGTTTACCGTGGAGAGAGAAAATGATAACAAAATACCGTTTTTGGATGTTTTAGTTATGAGACAGATGGAAGATTAAAACAACAGATTTTTAGAAAAATAACGCACACAGACAGATACTTACATAAAAACTCTAACCACCATCCACAACAAAAGAGAGGTGTGATTAAAAGTCTCGTTGACAGAGCCAGACGGATTTGCACGCCGGAGTATCTAGACGTCGAATTAAAACATCTGAAGCACGCTTTTGAGAAAAATGGCTATTCAAAGAAAGAAGTAAGCAGAATTCTGCACCCAAACAACAAAAAGCCTAAGGACAATCCCGAAATCCCTTTTATAAAGAAAGTAACGGATCAGATTGGAATGATTTTAAGTACACATGATATCAGACCTGTTTTTAGACCAAGGAAGAAAATTTTTCATGTTCTCCGGTCTGTAAAAAATAAACGCGCTCCTCTATCAGCCAGTGGCGTGTATAAAATTCCGTGTACATGTGGTAAAGTTTATATTGAAACAACAAAAATAAGCGTAAATACACGGTTGAAAGAACACAGAAGTCTTTGCCGATTGGGAAAAACAGATAAATCGGCTGTAGCAGAACACGCTTTTCAGTCAGGAAATCATCAAGTGATGTTTTCCGAAACAAAAATTTTATCTACGACGACGAACTATTGCCGACGGCTTTGTAGAGAAGCAATTGAAATATATAAACACAGGGATAATTTTAATCGGAAAGAAGACACCATGAAACTTAGTGATATTTGGACAGTAGCACTACAGAATTGCTAGACAGTTTTATCCGTGACGAGATTACGATCGATAGTTAAGTTTTATCTCTGACAAAGATTATCTCTGCATATCACGTGTAACTCTGATCACGCCCACTTTCTACGATGTATAAGTCGCTCTCAGACGTCCGACCCGTCAGTCGGCAAGACTCACCGGAGGAGAAACACCCCTCTGAAGATGTCCAGCGTAGCTCTGGACGAAACGTTAGGAGCTGAAGACTTTCATGGACGACGACCTTACATCCCAGAAGGTTTACCGGAAGATATGTCATCCGGTCGTGAAAGCCTTCATACTATGTCTAAAAACTGTTCTATTGAATGACAGGGTACACTAAGTCCCACAGCAAGCTTTCAGACAGGTGTCTTCTCAATTTTGCAATTACATTAAAGCGACCAGGAGGCATAAGTTTCTTCAACTGATTTTTGGCCAAACATTTCATACAATCATTTTCTTCTGGTCATGTGACTCATTCAAAACCTCATTGTATATTTTAAGCTCCTTGGCTTCAGACCATAATTTGATAAGATAATACGTTTGAAACTTCTCATAACTTAAATTACGTAAGATACTTCGGTTTCCCCGTGTCACAGCATCTCTTTCTAAAATTCTTTTGGAAAATTTAATTTTATGGTCATTTGTCACATTACCCCAACATTATTGGACGGAGTTACCTGCATAGTATTTTCCTTATCAACAAAATGAGCCGGCCGGTGTGGCCGAGCGGTTCTAGGCGCTACAGTCTGGAACCACGCGACCGCTACGGTCGCAGGTTCGAATCCTGCCTCGGGAATGGATGTGTGTGATGTCCTTAGGTTAGTTAGGTTTAAGTAGTTCTAAGTTCTAGGGGATTAATGACCTTAGACGCTAAGTCCCATAGTGCTCAGAGCCATTTGAACCATTTTTTGAACAAAATGAATCACTGGTATTTTGCCCCAAATAACAACCCTTTGAAGCTGTCTTAAAAACAATTTCCCGCAAATTCCTTACTTTAATATCAATATTTGACAATTGTTTGTTAGTGTCAGTTTCTGTTCTTTCTAATATATTATATTTTGCGGTACAAGGTTCCTCCTGGCCTCAGACTTATTAAGTAATACACACATTTGTTCTTGTGAGCTGCAGTGACTGATTGCTATGAGTGTCTTTAAATTTGAGTGAGATGTTGAGGATTCTGACTTTAAATTGGGTGTTTTGATCATTAACTACGAAATTATTTGAATTTCCGTCGAATATTGGACTGTGCAGAAAATCATTTCTTTCTTACAGCGCAAATGTCAATTTCTAAACAAGTTTCTGTCTCAGCCATCGGACAAAATGGTTCAAATGGATCTGAGCACTACAGGACTTAACATCTGTGGCCATCAGTCCCCTAGAACTTAGAACTACTTAAACCTAACTAACCTAAGGACATCACACACATCAATGCCCGAGGCAGGATTGGAACCTGCGACCGTAGCGGTCACGCGGTACCAGACTGTAGCGCCTAGAACCGCACGGCCACACCGGCCGGCGCCATCGGACATATCTGACAGAACAGAGACCTTTTAGATGTACACATTTCTGTAAGATCGCGACGGATTCTTGATGTCTGTTTCAGTGTGGATGCACTATTATCGTCCGAACTCCTACGGGGATCAAAAATTTTCAAGCAGAGAGTTGATTGACGAGTGGCGTTGTGTTGTGTAGTGGGACGAAATTGAAGCGTCACCCATCCACAAGTGTCAGCCCAGTTTGCAGGTGAATATAAGTTTAATTTAGTTTTGTTTATGTATTTTTGTAATATTTTGTAATGGTTGTGAATTGCCTAAGTTTTGTATTTTTTTTATGTTTCATGTACGGAGAGGGCGGCGCAACGAACGGAGACAGCATCTTCGCTGCTGAGACCAGAGAGAAAATTGCTGGCCACTATACGTCGCGGGTCGACAGCCAAAGAGCAACAGAAGATCCTGGAACCGAGTTGTTGCGTCGTGCTTCTAAAAAATTAATAAATGAAAATATGTAATTTTTTTGTACAACAATGATATCATAGGAAGTTTAATCTTATTGAAAATGTCAGTCCTATCTTGTCAAGGCTCAGGTTCACATCTGTATGTAGGAAGATAATAAACTGGTGGATGCTATTAAAGTTGAAATACGTGTTCTGAGGATTTATTTATGAATAATTATGTGAATGAATTAATAATATATTTGACGAGATGATTGAATTTTGACAGTGTTCATCGCGACTTTGAATCTCAAAGTTTATTTAATGTGGTTCTAATATCGATTAAATCAAGATAAAGTGTATCAATATAATTTCTGAGGAGAAACAAACGACGTCAAAAATTGAAAAAGTTTACGCAAACCAATTGGCCCGAGTGACGCAGTTCTGCGCATACGACTCAAATGATGTTTTACAGGTTCGTTCAAGAACCATTCTGAGACAATTTAAAAAGAATATAAATAATTTTGAAGTGGGTTGTAACTGACGTACGTGACGAAGTCTACACATGGTCATATTTCGAAAGAAAATCATCTATAAGAAACTTACGTCGTTACACTACACCGTGGCGACCTTAAAAACAGGACTTGTGTGCAACTAAGGCACACAGGTACGAAACAATTAAAACATCAAGAGTTCTTCGGAAGTAAACGCGAGTTTTCGTGGAGCCTTCACCAGCCAGCGGCGACTTCGCGGGTGTGGGCATCTGACGGAGCGCAGCCAAGCAGTACGGTCACGCAGTTATTCCACGAGAAGGCGCATCTGTTTGGCAGCAGCTGAACTCTGCAAACCCCGACAACCCTTTTTCTCCCTAAACTAACAGGCCCAGTACGTCAGCTGCGGGGCGTTCCTCCGGCTGGTATTAGAGGTGTTGCTGAGGGCTTCGCCTGTCTACGGTGGTGCCGGGCGTGGTTGCAGCCAGTGACGTCTCCGGTGTTCGACTCAGCGTCCTGCCAGTTGCGGAAGCGGGGTCGCAGCATCTCAGCGGCTGCATCGACGGCTGTTACATCTGCAGCCCATAGCAGCACACTGATCACCGAGAACTACAAACTACAATATTAGTGTCCGGTGAGTTTGTTTCAAGTTGGAAGTGGAGTGTTGTACATAGGGAGAGTGCTTTTACAGGATTGTTGATTACAAGTCTGCGTGTGTAACTAGTTAATATCTTACAATAATGTCGGGAAGTGAAATGTCAGACGAAGAGCAATCTAGGTCCGATAGGAGCATGAGATCCCTTTTTAGGGCGATTGCTAAATTAAAACAATCTAACGAAGAATCCATTGCTAGATTAAAAGAGGAGCTAAAACAGGAATTAAAACAGTCTAACGAAGAATCTACTGCTATATTAAAAGAGGAATTAAAACAGTCTAACGAAGAATCTACTGCTAGATTAAAAGAGGAACTAAAACAGGAATTAAAACAGTCTAACGAAGAATCTACGGCTAGATTAAAAGAGGAACTTAAAGGGGAGGTAACAAAATCGACAGACAGGTTACAGGAACATCTTAATGAAACCAGTCGAGAATTAAGTGATAAAATAGAGTCTTCTAAAGTTGAAATGCAGGAAAAACTAGTAGGACTTTGTAATAAGATTGCTGGTAATTGTAAAAGGTTATAAGAACATATCCAGGAATCCCGTGAGGAAAAAGCTCGCATGCGAAATGATATTACTGATTTAACCGAGAGACTAGATAATGTCAATATCTTAGTTGGAAATGAAATACAGAAAAATAACGATAAGTTACGAGATGAATTTTCTATGCAAACAGAAACTGTTCGTAGAGAATTATTAGAATCTATTAAAGAGGTCTCTACCAAACCTGTAGAGATTTCTTCAATAGATAATGTAGAATTAGAGACATTAACTCATCAAGTAGAAAAGGACCATACCGAAATCGAAAACATGAAATTTTTAATTACTGAAATATGCAGTAACCTTGAGACCTCCAAAGATAATAACACTGACGAAGGTACAGAGCGTTCACATCGTGAACACAGTGAAGAATCGATATTAGCTAACCGCGTATCCAATACAGAAATGAGAATACAGGAAATTACTAAACGGTTATCGGAATTAGATAATAATGAAAACATTTCAAGTAGTAGAAGTAATAACGTAATCAGAGACAACAGTCTCATCGTGTTTGCTAGCTCGGACGACAACAATACAAATAAAGAAATCATGGCAAGCAAATCCGACGCAACTCCGTTTCTGCAATCTAAACAAAATCCAACTATGTCTCTCGCAGAATGTTTGGATGATATAACGACAAATTCAAATGTAGCAAGTCGATTTCCTGTATTCAAACCAGGAGGCGAACTTCACCCTATAATCTTTATAAAAGCTTTTGAAACTTCATAATCTCCTAAATAGAGTAATGAAAAACGGATTCAATTTGTAATAGGACATTTAGAAGCAGAGGCTGCGGAATGGGCAGTACTGCATAGAACAATTTAGGGACTGGGATGATTTCGTTAAGCAGTTTAAACAAAATTATTGGTCAAGAGGAAAACAACAACACTTAAATTTAGAGTTGTTAGACCCTCCTCCATATTCTAAACGGTGGGGAGGTTATAGGAATTATTTCGAATGGCATTTAAACCGTGCTAAATTAATTGGAGAACCAATTATTGAAAGTCATCTAATAAGAGTCCTAATTAGTAGGTTACCGTATTATATAAAAGAAAGAAAAATGTTATTCTACGAATTATCCATCCGAACGAGAAAAGGAGATCGTGTATTAGTACGATCTCATCCCAAAAGTTCGAAGATCAATAAGGAATGTAGAAAATTCTTCTTTATCTTTGAAGGTCCATATGTTGTACGTAAGATTGTACATCCCAAAGCATTACTTCTGAAGGAACCTTCATCAGGTGTAATTAAAGGATTATATAGTGTTGATCAAATGAAACCCTTCATTCCTAAATAAGTTAATATTTAGTATATGTTACACACGGAAGAGCGTTCATAGTTTATTCATGTGAAGTTTTTCGTGATGGTTACGGGTTATTTTAAAGAAATGACAGGAAGCTTAGACAAGTGTTCTACAATAATCTACCAGTACTTAAAAAAAGAGAAAGATAACTAAAAGGGAATTTATATGGAAGAAATTTTGTTATTAGGTCAGAAGGAATTTTGTATATTTTTATATTTACTCGGATAGTAGGAACCAAAGGGGATGGTCAATAATTTTAGGGACCATGGGCGTCCAGAGCTATATGGCTGACGAGAACATAGCAGAGTGCCTTTAATAGAGGTTTGTAATAGTGTAAATATAGAACACACCAAACGGGGCTCTCTCGCTTTTTCTCCTAAATAAATTGCCATTACCCAACAAGGTGTCCGAAGGTAAAGAAAACCGTACCGAGATTCTAAAGAAAGTTTTGCTTGATTTCTTCTTGACCTCAGGCATAAATAAGGCATTAGGGAAAAGAATGACGTAAAGTAAATAGTACTATTAGTTATTGTGAGAAATTTATTAGTAATACACATTTTTGGAAAGAATAACTCTACCAAATGAATAAAACTGAAACTAATTTATCACAATTTGAACGCTCTGTCCTAATGTAACAACGTTAAAGAACGTACTAAATTATTATTTATTAGCAACTATTAAATGAAAAGGAGTAATCTCCATATATTCGGTTATGAATTACCATAATAGCACAATTAAGAGTAAATGACAAATAGTCACAACAATATCGCAGTAAAAGGATTAAATCTATCTAAGAACAAGGACTCTAGATTACGTAAGATGTGAGGAAAATGTATTAACAGTTAAATATGGTATATAGAAAAGTTTTATATTCGGTTAAAACCTGACAAACTGAGCTTGTGGGTGGGGTATGTAGTGGGACGGAATTGAAGCGTCACCCATCCACCAGTGTCAGCCCAGTTTGCAGGTGAATATAAGTTTAATTTGGTTTTGTTTATGTATTTTTGTAATATTTTGTAATGGTTGTGAATTGCCTAAGTTTTGTATTTTTTTTATGTTTCATGTACGGAGAGGGCGGCGCAACGAACGGAGACAGCATCTTCGTTGCCGCGACCAGAGAGAAAATTGCTGGCCACTATACGTCGCGGGTCGACAGCCAAAGAGCAACAGAAGATCCTGGAACCGAGTTGTTGCGTCGTGCTTCTAAAAAATTAATAAATGAAAATATGTAATTTTTTTGTACAACAATGATATCATAGGAAGTTTAATCTTATTGAAAATGTCAGTCCTATCTTGTCAAGACTCAGGTTCACATCTGTATGTAGGAAGATAATAAACTGGTGGATGCTATTAAAGTTGTAATACGTGTTCTGAGGATTTATTTATGAATAATTATGTGAATGAATTAATAATATATTTGACGAGATGATTGAATTTTGACAGTGTTCATCGCGACTTTGAATCTCAAAGTTTATTTAATGTGGTTCTAATATCGATTAAATCAAGATAAAGTGTATCAATATAATTTCTGAGGAGAAACAAACGACGTCAAAAATTGAAAAAGTTTACGCAAACCAATTGGCCCGAGTGACGCAGTTCTGCGCATACGACTCAAATGATGTTTTACAGTTTCGTTCAAGAACCATTCTGAGAAAATTTAAAAAGAATATAAATAATTTTGAAGTGGGTTGTAACTGACGTACGTGACGAAGTCTACACATGGTCATATTTCGAAAGAAAATCATCTATAAGAAACTTACGTCGTTACACTACAGTTACAGCGTGCTGTAAGTTGGAAATTTGAGCCGGTCCGTGACCGTGTCCGCAGTGCCGAAGCGGTTAAGGCAGCAGATCATGAGAATAGGTAATTCTGGCTTCGGGTCCCGGTCAAGCACAAGTTTTCAACTTTGGGCATGGCATTACCACAACGTCCTGTGAGCTGAATGTCACGTGTTTCCCATCTATCCTTTCACTTTCTTCCCCTAACCACTGTTTGATATAGAACTGGACTTCAGTTGTTAGTGTGTCAAATTTCCCACAAATCTCTGGTCTCATAGCTGTAACTGAAACAGAAATTTTATCTTTGTCAGCATCATTGACTTTCAGTTAGAGTGATATTAGTCCTATGTGATTGACAAACTTTCAATATTCATTTTAATTGATTAAATGATCGTATAATATATAGTGTCAGTAGTAATTGCCTGTAACGATATTTGCATTAATATTAACTACACTTGCAACTTCATAGGTTTTACGCTGAATAAATTCTTCGCTTTCAAAAGAAACAGGAAAACGGAGAAATTTCTTATTTTGTTATTTTCTGGAAATGGAATGTTGATAACAGATTTTGCGTGTCAGATGTCAGTTTGTAAGTGTTGTAAGTAGGTACAACTCATCTTTATTGGTGTCGGTATTTTGAGACGTTTTCCTTCGGCAACAAAGCTTAAAACCTAAAAGTCAAATCAATAGATAAATATTTATGTGTCCAAGTCTACAGAGATCTCATCTTTAACTAGTTATTGTTTGTTTTGGGTGTTAGCTCGACCCTCAACTAACAATGTATGTACCAAACTCCACAATTACCATGGATTTGCTTAACTTGAATTCGTTTGTCGTCCAGGATAGAGGTCCAAGTATTCATATGTACATCTGAGGCGACATTTAGGGACATATTTCGTTTAAAAAAAACGCTTCAAATAATCTAGGATTTTTATTGGATTGCTCATAAACATCAAGACATGGATGCGCTAAATAACTGAAGTATATTGCAGTCCTTATGGGTCCTTCACCCTCTGCAAAGACAATGCTGCGCCATTTGATATGCACTGCACGGGAGTCGTCTGCGAAGGTATATGCCACGACTCTCACAACAACAACTGCCCAAGCAACTGCTGTTTCCAACAAAGCCCCCTTCAGTTGAGGCTGTTGCTTTCTATGTAGGGCAACTGACGTTACTACCATGACGTCTGAATAGCTCTACATCAGATGTATTACATGTTTCATGAATAAGATTAAGTATAGTGTAAATTTAAATTATGTTGGTGGCTAATAGTGCAGATATTTCAGTGCATCCGAAAGACGTCCCTCATAATCTGCCGCATGCAAACTTCGTTTATAAGGTATTGATTGAACCAGCTAGAAAGGGTTGGAAAGGGCTCGAAACGTACAAAATTAAAACCTACTACAAAAATGCCAACATGAAAATTAAACAATGTTATCATGACGTACACCAAAGTTTTTTGTTTGAGAGAGTTACAAAACTGTAACTGGATTTCATCACGATAAAGTACTATAATAGTTACTTATATATATTTGTCGATGTTGTACTAATAATTAAAACATCCTCATTTAAGTTAAACTGACCTTCACATGTAAGGTTCTTTCATCTCCTGCTTGGACTGAAAAATGTCAGTTTTTTCAAAAGCCTTTTTTAAAAAGTGTTAAAATTAGAATGAGCAGTATTCTCTGCACGATTATTTGCCATTAGCTGCATCCCCCCTCCTCCCCAATTAACCCAACCCTACTCCCACGCAGAAAACCCATAACGTCACTCCGATTAAGATGTGGTTCCGACTTCAGATATATATTATTAAAACTGTGGATAAATCCCTAAAGATAAACAAATGCGAAATGTTTAACCACACCGAAAAAGGTAATAAAATAAATATAAGTGAAAGATTCAGCGTGAAAAGGACCGGAGCGTTTCAAAGAGTTTTGTGTAATGGGGGAAAGTGTCTGTTGCATTACAAACGTATGTATGCAGTGTATGGCGATGCTACAGTTAATAGGAGTAAAGTTGGGCGATGGGTAAAGAAAGTTACAGCCTCAGGAAACGCAGAAACAGAGCTCCACGATCATCCGCGCTCGGATGTCTTTTCACAGTCACTGCTCCAGACGTGCTGAATCTTGCGGATGTCATTCGTGCCGAGCGGCGTATCACAACTCGACAATTGGCTCTACAGTTGTTGGTCAACATTGGAAGTGCGTCTGCAGTCTCAGTCATACAGTGAAAACATAGCTACTCCTACAGGACAAGAGCTGTTACCGGCAGGGAATACATGCTGTTCCACAATGGTGGTGTACTGCCATAGAACGTGGTGGAGACTAAGTAGAAAAATAATATTGTCACCAAATTCTGGCTCTTAACAGTAAGTACGTTCTGAGAAAAAAAAAGTGGAGCATTACTTATTGAACGAACCTCGCACTATTGGCAGTCATTGCAGTAATGGCATAAGCAACAGTACTAGTGGTTAGGTAATTAGGAGAATGGTCAGTACTAACTTTGTAGTAGTAAGAACGGTCTTCCCCCTTTTCTGTTGTTTTTTAGTTTCATTTCATGTCGGCGGGAAAAATAGATTAGTTGGCAGCAGGTAGTAACAACTGAACACATACATATAATGTACTTAACATCTAGATTTAATCTACTGTTTTAGCGATGTAGATATTATGATGCGATTGTAAAGAAGCGCCACGTTTTCGAGCGACAGGGTCTTTTGCACTCATTTACCGAATTTGCTACTTTGTAAAAAACTATGATTTCATGTTCAAACGACCTACACTGCTGGCTTTGAATTATTTACTTTGTAAGCCTTGCAATCCTTTTACCTCTACAAGCAATTTGTTTAATTTTGCTACATGGTGTCCGAGACAATAGTTTTATAATGACCGACGGTAAAAACTTTCTGTTATCTTGTTGAGTAACCCGCGGCCACGCAGCAATTTGTCTGGCTGGGCAATACAGGAGCTGGTCATTTTAGCGCAGAAAATGACGGTAGGCTTAAGGGGCATGGTAATAGGCAATGCCTCTGAATTTATTATGCGAAAACTCTTAAAGTTTTTTTCAGTAACACAGACATTATTAACATCCTACATCTTTATTCTTCATGGCTGCATATATATATATTTCTCAACATAGTCACCCTGGCGTTGAACACATTCGGGAGGCGATTTTATCGATGCCGTCACTGTAGAACATACGACCTTGTTGACGGGGCCACCTCCCCTTTGCTTGCACCGCTTCATCATTACCACGGTGAAGTATTCGAAGATGCTTCTTTCTTTTTTCTTTCAGTTTTAGAAACAGACGAAAATCAGATGGGGCCATATCGAAACTTACTGAGGATGGTCGATGTCAGTGAACCCAAGGCGTCGGATTGTTGGAGATGTCATAGCGCTCTAGTGCCCTCTAGCTTTTTCGTGAAGAAGGAGAGGGTGCTTCATGTGTGGTTGACCTATTCGAATACTAAACTCGATTACAGCACGCTGTTTCTCACGAGCCGACGTAGTTATGTTACACACCGCCACGTTACACACTGAAATTGTTCTCAATATTTTTCGAAACACCCTCGTTCAATGGGTCTACAGGTAAAAACGTTCGGAGGCCATCACCATCTACCGAAAATTTGAATTTAACGATGTAACAGTCAGTCTTTGAATTGTATAAGTACCGGACTGACGGTAAGGCATGTTGCGCCAGACAAGATTATTCAAATAAACCGAATGATAACGTTGATTGAATTACTTAAAGAACAGACAGGGAAGTACGACGCATACTGTATGTGCCATTTATGCCAAGAATATATGTTGAAGTTCTGTTCTCCTAGTATCTCATCGTTTTTTTCTGTTTTTGTTTTTTTTCTTTATTTCGAGAAAATGTGAGTGGCAACTTAAATTTATTGAATGCAGTGGAAGATTTTTATGGACTTGAAGAACATTGAAGAACATTACGTAAACTGGGAAAGAGTTATTTATTCTGTGGTCTTGGTAGAAATTCCTTGACCAAAACTTTTAGTCAGAACGCAGTCAGGGGTGTTTTAGGGCCACAAATAGACGGCTTAGGAATTATCTGTTGCGCAACTTTGGGGATTTTGACTATTAGGCATCTCTTTGACAGATTCTTCACTGGAGCTGCAAATATATTTCATTCGTTCAAGTGCTGGGGAACCGGTGTCTTGAACACACAGCAGCTATTCCCCCATCAAATACGAGAAAGTCTGAAAGGCTTTCACGTGAGACTTGAGATCTTTCTTCAAACGTCTGTCATTTCAGGTCGGTAACCTATCAGTGGTGCTCTTCTACGAGTTAAACAAATCTGACCATGGTTTGTCACACTGGACTCGTATTCGCGAGGAGGACGGTTCAATACCGCGTCCGGCAATCCTGATTTAGGTTTTTCCGAGATTTTCCTAAATCGCTCCAGGCAAATGCCGGGACTGTTCCTTTGAAAGGGCACGGCTGACTTCCTTCCCCGTCCTTCCCTAATCCGATGAGACTGATGACCTCGCTGTCTGGTATCCTTCCCCAAAAACAACCCAACCCATAAAAGTTCAGCATCCGATATTATTCCTGTTTAGTATGGGTCCATTCACCTCAGTAAAATTCTTGGACGGGCCACGCGAGCACTTTGTAGGGAATCTCCTCAGTATGCTCGCGGTTTTTCCTAAGTACCCTACGAATAGGCCGAAGTCGGCCACCCACTCTACCTATGATTCAACTCATGAGATCATTTGCGATTTGAAATCAGCACAAATTGTTATACACGGTATTTGTGTATGTTCATATTACTGACACTATAATAGTAACGTTCTTCGCTTGCAGGTACTGCGAAGTGTATGAACATAAATTTCCAAGTAATTAAAGTAGGTTGGCAAATTTCACTGCACTTTCAAGGAAACTGAATTATAGTACAGCTTTTTGTCATTGCATTTCGTTGTAAATAATTGCATGGTCCGAAAGAGCTCATAGGTTACTGCTTATATTTTCTGGCTGATCAGCAAAATCTAATGGGAACAATGAGCTTCCCTACAATCACCGGTCTGAAGTGGGTCTATAGCTGTTCATGATTCCACATCCTAGAAAACATGCTGCATACTTCCTCTCCAGAGATCTTCAATCAAGTCACAAATTCTGCTTAATAGCTCCTATGATCGAAATTCAGGTAAAAAGCGTTGGTGTGATAATGAGTCACATACTTTTCAAAATTCAAGAAAAGTTGCATACTGCTGACTAATTTCATCTATTTTTTCGTGATGCTTAGCGAGAAAGTGCGAGCTATGTTTCGAGTGACTAATGTTTCGGATATCTATTTTGGTTGGAATGATGGACTTTCTTCTGTTATTTCCAAGATATGTTGTTACTTTTAAACAGAAAATGAGAGCAAAGATACTCCAACAATGATCGTGAACGATAATTTGTTCGTTCTCATACGCTACCCTTCCTCCAGATGGGTGTGACCTGTGTTCTCATCCAAACAATGAACATAGATTTGTATTTGATAGATCTGTGGTATGTTATGGTAAAAAATGGGTGACTCAGTTACAAAATATGTATATATTCTGTAGGAAATGCGCGAGAAACGAATTGAGACAGAATTCGGGTCCCATGACTTGTAAAGAAACATTTGAGTTCGGGATTTTCGATTTTGTTTACAGCCGTTACCCCCAATTTCGGTTTTAGGTCATCCACGAGTGTCTGGAGACTTAATGTCAGTGCCTCTGACAGCATAAAAAGCGCCGGCCGTGGCGGTCAAGCGGTTCTAGGCGCTACAGTCTGGAACCACGCGACCGCTGCGGTCGCAGGTTAGAATCCTGACTCGGGCATGGATGTGTGTGATGTCCTTAGGTTAGTTACGTTTAAGTAGTTCTAAGTTCTAGGGGACTGATGACCTTAGAAGTTAAGTCCCATAGTGATCAGCCATTTTTGAACAGCATAAAAATTACAAGGAAACATCGCCCTATCATCATTAAGCAAATAAAAGCATAAAGGACCAGTAACTAGGAATAAATGCCAAGTATAACTACAGTATCTACTGAAAAGGGGAACTATTCCAAACCAAGAAAAACGTTTAAATCTTACATAATACGGAGCCAACCGTATTAGAGTAAACTCAACAAGGAGCATTGCGTACAGCGGACAAAACTTAAATATAATGTAAAAAACACAAGATACACCAGACCTCGCAGCTGGACACACAAACATAGTCAAGATTTTACAAATAACAGACGTTAAGGGTAGACGGCATTGTTTAACCAACACAACAGAACCCCAACAGACTACTACACAGCCCGGAACTTTGCCTCAAACTACGACCATCCGCCTGTTCTTATTGTAGCTATGCCTCACAATGATATTGTAGACCACTAGGTAATCTGAAGATTATCCACAAGGGCGAAACGCGTTTTTGCCAATAAAAAGACAAATCAGTTTGCTACCAAGACTGTTTCTTTTCAAGAAATTCATAACCGCTTGCTGTAACAGGTGCCCAGCATGGAATGGAACCAACTGTACTTCAACGGTCTGCTTCTTGCAAAAATCCATCAGAGAAATGAATTCACAGTTTCCTATGTCAAGAATGGAAAGGCACGAAAATGGAGGAGCGGATGTTGACAAATAAGACAAACATAGTTCAAGAAATACTGGCAGTGCAACACAATGGGAAGAGGATCCACTGACAGAGTGCTCAGTCACAATGTATTGCATTTGCTGGTATTGTATCCTGCTTTTTAAATATCTCTCCAGCTCCCACCACGCAAGATGTTGTTGCCACCAATTCAGTGAATAGTGCAACGGAGCAGAAATGATGCTGTTCAACAAACAATGCCAATTCAATAGCTGACAGGACCATCCAAGACAATGAGTTGCAGTACCGGTCGCGAAATTTTTGTCCATTCTAAGTATTATTATTATTATTATTATGTGTGTATGTCATTATATTTCAGGCTATGTTAATATTAAAGCGTTAGCAGAAACACCGATGTTTTCTACGACCTACTACTGCCTAAACCATCTCAACAATCAAAACTGCCCACGTAGCAACTGAACTTCCCTGATCTAGTGCTGAATCAATACGCGTAGATATTCAAAACAGTAATGTACACATCACACCAGCAGCAAGAGTCTGCGAATGTCTGTTTCACTTACAACTTGAAACGCCATATCTATGTGAAATAATCGTTCCTGGATAACTGATGATGGATAAATTCCATAACATGTCATATGGGCAATAAATTCATTCTTTGCCTAATGTTTGACTTTTACCATAGCAATCCAGTCAGCAGAACATATGTTCAAGTTTGAAGTCGGATAATAAACGAAAAAAGGAATTTTTTCAGATGGTATAATTATAAAATAGACAGTTTTCTCATTTCTTTCCTCTGCATTTACTCTGAAACTTTGCTTCTTGCCAAATTTCATGATTCTACGCCAACGGGAAAGGAACTGTTGGTTTCGTGAATGATTTTATCAAAACTAGACATGATTGTTTTATTGGGATTGTCGCGATCGTTCTTAAAATAAAAATATGGCATTTTAGTCTTTCATCGCTATTTTTTATTTTCAGTGACCGGTTTCAGGTTAGCTGCCCATCTTCGGATCTGTTAGATAAAGTTAAAAATATAATTAACAAGAGAGAGATAGTTACTGATAGAACTATCTTAGTTTACAAAAAGAAATTTTGGAATGTATTAAATGCCAACATACCATATATTGCAGCTACACAGTAACCTGTCAGTACTGTTGGTTCGCTGTCGTAACTTAAGTAATTTTAAATCTGTTAAAATCTTATATCATAGTTTGGCGAAACCTGATTTTTGAAAGTAAAAAGTACCCTCTATCTTTAATAATTGTGCATATGTACTAAGATGTTATTTTTCCACCATACATATTAATCGCGAATATACTTTTTAATAATAAGACAATTTTTAAAGAAATAACATATGAATAATCTTTTTTGAGCGGACTGTGGACTGAAATAATTTATACTAAATTAAAAATTTATAAAGAAACTTAAAAATAGGATTAAAACATATACATATTCTTTCGAAAATGTGCGTTTCCTGTTCTTTGTACTGATTGGTGATGGAGAGGATTTCCCTACGTCAGAACGTTTACAGTGCAACGCCAAGTCCTCTTCCGCCGCGCCCAGTTCACCTCGCCGCCAGTACACTGAGGGCCGTTCCGCTGCAGCTGGTTCTTACTGGAGCGGGCTGTTTGAAAATAAAATATAGCGATCCACGACTGAAATGCCATATTTTCATTAATGAGTTTGCGTGTATCAGAAAATGTGTCGTAAACAGCCGTGTCTTTTGAGTTCAAAATGGTTCAAAATGGCTCTGAGCACTATGGGACGCAACATCTATGGTCATAAGTCCGCTAGAACTTAGAACTACTTAAACCTAACTAACCTAAGGACGTCACACAACACCCAGCCATCACGAGGCAGAGAAAATCCCTGACCCCGCAGGGAATCGAACCCGGGAACCCGGACGCGGGAAGCGAGAGCGCTACCGCACGACCACGAGTTGCGGACTATGTCTTTTGAGTGCACTGACTTACGTGCTTCCATTTTTTACACCGTCAAGGAACCGTTGGCCCGTATTTGACATAAATTTGCAACTTTATACATCTCCCGTTCCTAAGAAGAAAGCATCATAAGAGACGAATGAAGAAACAGACAGTCAGGTAAGATGTGCATAAAACATTTTTTTTCGTGTGATACAATAGCAATTTTTTTTCATCAGTTAAATTCAATATTCTTGTCTTATCCAAAGATTTCTACTAGGCCTCGTCTTTTCACCTATTTGATGCTCTGTTGCCTTTACTATTGTATCACTTTAAGCTACCCATTCGTCTTCTACTTCATTCCCTTCCCCTGTTCTAGTATGCCGTTGCCTAACACACTCTCTCAAACTGTCAGCAACGTTTGGTTCTTTCAAATTATGAAAGTCCCATTTCTTTAATTTCCTACCTTTTTCCAATTACTTCATTCTTAATCTACAGTTCATAGGCAATAAATTGTGATCAGAATCAACATCTGTCTCCGGAAATGACTTACAATTTAAAATCTGGTTCCTAAATCTCTGTATTACCATTATATAATCAATCTGAAATCTTCTGGTGTCTCTAGATCTATTCCACATATAACATTTTTTTATAGTACTCAAACCAAGCGTCACCTATGATTAAATCATGTTCTGTGCAAAACCCTACCAGGTGGCTTCCTCTTTCATTCCTTTTCCTCGGTCCATATTCAAATACCATTTCTCCTTTCCTACTATCGAATTTCAGTCCTCCATTAGTACACTATGTGATCAATAGTATCCGAAAACTTGGCTGAAAACGACTTATAAGTTCGTGGCGCCATCCAGTAAGATGTTGGCTCACCCTTAGCCTTGATGGCAGCTTCCACTCTCGCAGTCATATGTTTAATCAGCTTCTGGAAGGTCTCTTGGGGAAATGCAGACCATTATTCACGGAGTGCTGCATTGAGGAGAGGTATCGATGTCGGTCGGTGAGGCCTGGCACGAAATGGGCGTTCCAAAACATCCCAAAGGTGTTCTGTAGGATTCAGGTCAGGATTCTGTCAGGCCAGACCATTACAGGATAACCACTCCGCCACAGGTCGTGCATTATGAACATTAGATCGATCGTGTAGAAAGATGCAATCGCCATCCCCGAATTGCTCTTCAACAGTAGGAAGCAAGAAGTTGCTTAAAACACCAATGTAGCCCTATATCATAGTGCCACGCAAAACAAGAAGGGCTGGAGGCCCCCTCCATGAAAAACATGACCACACCATAACACCACCGTCTCCGAATTTTACTGTTGGCACTAGACACACCGGCAGATGACGTTCACCGGCCATTCGCCATACCCAAACGCTGCCATTGGATCACCACATTGTGTTCCGTGATTCGTCACTCCACGCAACGTTTTTCCACAGTCCAATCGTCCTATGTTTACGCTCCTTACACCAAGCGAGGCATCGTTTGGCACGTACCGGCGTGATGTATGGCTTATGAGCAGGCGCTCGACCATGAAATCCAAGTTTTCTCTCCTCCCGCCTAACTGTAATACTATTTGCAGTGGATCCTGAAGCAGTTGGAAATTCCTGTGTAATGGTCTAGATAGATGTCTGCCTATTACACATTACGACCCTCTTCAACTGTCGGAGTCTCTGTCAGTCAACAGACGGGGTCGGTCTGTACGCTTTTTTGCTGTACATGTCTCTTCACGTTTCCACTTCACTATCACATCGGAAACAGTGGACCTATGGATATTTAGGAGTGTGGGTATCTAGCATACAGACGTATGACACAAGTGACTCCCAATCACCTGACCACGTTCGAAGTCCGTGAGTACCGAGGAGCGCCCCATTCTGCTCTCTCACGATGTCTAGTGACTACTGAGGTCGCTGATATGGAGTACCTGGCAGCAGGTGTCCGCAAAATCCTAATATGAAACACGTATGTTTTTCGAGGTGCCCGGATACTTTTGATCATATAGTGTATTAAATTTGCATCTCCTTTAACTATCTGATTAAATTATTTCTTCTCTTCATACATTTCTTCAATGTCCTCATCATCTTCGAAACGAGTAGCAAAAATACTCGTACTACAGTGGTGGGTTTGGCCTTCGTCTCTATCTTGGCAACGATAATGCGTTCACTGTGCTGTCCATAGAAGCCTACCCACATTTCTTCCTCTTCCCTATTCATATATTAATCCTTGACCTACGTTACTCCTATCTGATTTTGTATTTATAAGTCTCTATTCACCTGACCAAACGTCCTTCTCCTCTTGCTACCGAGTTTCACTAATTCCCACTATATCTAACTTCAACCGATCCATTGTATCTTCTTAAATTTTCTAACCTACCTGCCCGATTAAGGGAACTTACAATTGATGCTGCGATCTTGATGGCGACAGCCTCTGAGCTGTCCCCTCCGAATGGGGGACTATGTTATCTCTGGAATATTTTACCCAAGAGAACGCCCTTATCATTTAACCTCACAGTAGAGCTGCATGCCCTCGGAAAAATTAAGACTGTAATTTCCCACAGTTTTCAGCCGTTCGCAATACCATCATAGAGAGGCCGTTTTGGTTGATGTTACAGGGCCCGATCAGTTAATCATCCAGAATGCTGCCCCTGAAACTACTGAAAAGCCTCCTGCTCCTCTTCGGGAACCACACTTTTGTCTGATACACTTCCATTGTAGTAGCATCTACGGTACAGCTATCTGTATTGCTGACGCACGCACGGTACACCACCGACTTCAAGGTCCATGGTTCGTGGAAATGGCTAAACAGGAACGGATAGAGGACAGTTGTAAGGGTTTACAACGATATTTCACTACAGGCAGGTAGATACCGCTTACATGAAAATTATAGAGGTGATGAGAGAAAAGAGAAGAAGCTATACGAAGAGCTCAAGTGGAAAAGCAATCCCAAGCAAGGAAGGGAAGGGTGAAAGGTGGAAAGAATCTATAAGGGTCTATATCAGGGTGTCCGCAGTTCGTGGTATAGTAGGTAGCGCTGCTGCCTCTGGATCACGGGGTCCTGGGTTCGATTCACGGCAGGTTTGGGAATTTTCTCTGCCCAGGGAATGGGTGTATGTGTTGTCTTCATCATTTCGTCATCATCATTCGTGACGGTGGTTAGACTGGACAGTGCACAAATATTGGGCTGTGTAAAAATTGGAACTTTGTACGGGCGCTGATGACCCCGCAGTTGAGTGTCCCAAAAAATCAAACATTTATACAAGGAGATCCTTTTGAAGGCAATATTATAGAAAGGGAAGTGGACGTAGACAAACAGGAGATGGGAGATATGATTTTACGAGAAACGTTTGACAGAGACCTAAGTCGAAACAAAGCCCTAGGATTAGATGATATTTCGTCAGAACTACTGGTACCTTTGAGAAAGGCAGCCACTACAAAACTTCCATCTGGTGTGCAAGATGTATGAGACAGGCGAAATATCCTCCGACTTCAAGAAGAATGTAATAATTCGAATTCCAAAGAAATTAGTTGCTAACAGGTGTGAAAACTGCCGAACTATGAGTTTAATAAACCATGGTTGCAAAATACTAACATGATTCTTTACAGACGAATGGGAAAACTGGTAGAAGCCGACTCGGGGAAGATCAGTTTGGATTCAGAAGAAATGTAGGGTCACATGAGGCAATACTAACCCTAAAAATTATCTTAGAATATAGTTGGAGAAAAGACAAACCTACATTTATAGCATTTGTAGTCTTAGAGAAAGTTTTTGACAATGTTGACTGGAATACTTTCTTTCAAATTCTGAAGGTAGCAGAGCTGCAGCAAAAGGCTATTTACAACTTCTACGAAAATGAACCGTCAGACGTCAGTTATAAGAAGTGAGGAGCATAAAAGGGAAGAGTGGTTGAGAAGTCAGTGAGACGGGGTTGTAGCCTATCCCCGATGTTATTCGGTCTTTACGTTGAATAAGCAGTAAAGAAAATGTTCCGGGTGTAACATCAAGCACCGGCATGTCGGCCTCGAACGATACAGCAGAGAAGGCTCTGAGACGATGTAAGCAAATACACTCCTGGAAATGGAAAAAAGAACACATTGACACCGGTGTGTCAGACCCACCATACTAGCTCCGGACACTGCGAGAGGGCTGTACAAGCAATGATCACACGCACAGCACAGCGGACACACCAGGAACCGCGGTTTGGCCGTCGAATGGCGCTAGCTGCGCAGCATTTGTGCACCGCCGCCGTCAGTGTCAGCCAGTTTGCCGTGGCATACGGAGCTCCATCGCAGTCTTTAACACTGGTAGCATGCCGCCACAGCGTGGACGTGAACCGTATGTGCAGTTGACGGACTTTGAGCGAGGGCGTGTAGTGGGCATGCGGGAGGCCGGGTGGACGTACCGCCGAATTGCTCAACACGCGGGGCGTGAGGTCTCCACAGTTCATCGATGTTGTCGCCAGTGGTCGGCGGAAGGTGCACGTGCCCGTCGACCTGGGACCGGACCGCAGCGACGCACGGATGCACGCCAAGACCGTAGGATCCTACGCAGTGCCGTAGGGGACCGCACCGCCACTGTTGCTCCTGGGGTATCGGCGAGGACCATTCGCAACCGTCTCCATGAAGCTGGGCTACGGTCCCGCACACCGTTAGGCCGTCTTCCGCTCACGCCCCAACATCGTGCAGCCCGCCTCCAGTGGTGTCGCGACAGGCATGAATGGAGGGACGAATGGAGACGTGTCGTCTTCAGCGATGAGAGTCGCTCCTGCCTTGGTGCCAATGATGGTCGTATGCGTGTTTGGCGCCGTGCAGGTGAGCGCCACAATCAGGACTGCATACGACCGAGGCACACAGGGCCAACACCCGGCATCATGGTGTGGGGAGCGATCGCCTACACTGGCCGTACACCACTGGTGATCGTCGAGGGGACACTGAATAGTGCACGGTACATCCAAACCGTCATCGAACCCATCGTTCTACCATTCCTAGACCGGCAAGGGAACTTGCAGTTACAACAGGACAATGCACGTCCGCATGTATCCCGTGCCACCCAACGTGCTCTAGAAGGTGTAAGTCAACTACCCTGGCCGGCAAGATCTCCGGATCTGTCCCCCATTGAGCATGTTTGGGACTGGATGAAGCGTCGTCTCACGCGGTCTGCACGTCCAGCACGAACGCTGGTCCAACTGAGGCGCCAGGTGGAAATGGCATGGCAAGCCGTTCCACAGGACTACATCCAGCATCTCTACGATCGTCTCCATGGGAGAATAGCAGCCTGCATTGCTGCGAAAGGTGGATATACACTGTACTAGTGCCGACATTGTGCATGCTCTGTTGCCTGTGTCTATGTGCCTGTGGTTCTGTCAGTGTGATCATGTGATGTATCTGACCCCAGGAATGTGTCAATAAAGTTTCCCCTTCCTGGGACAATGAATTCACGGTGTTCTTATTTCAATTTCCAGGAGTGTAGAACGCTGACTAGGACGCCACCACAGCAGGAGTGGCACCTACACGAAGAGAATACAAGCGCCGCTCCAGCTAGCCTCGGCCGCACTAGAAGAGCGGTACTAGAAGACGCGCACTAGAAGACGAGCTGTGATATAAACTCTACAGTAGTGACTTATGAACTTGGGTGATTTGCTTGCATGGAAATCGTATATATCGGAGGACATTGATTATTTGCGTGTCGCCAATTGCTTGAGACGCCTGTTTGTAAAAAAGCAAAGTTAAGTATTACAACTTAGTTTACTGTAATAAACTCTATTAATAAGATTTGCTTGAATGTTGTATGGCTAACCGAGAAAACAGATTCCTAGGCACCCTATACTGGACGTGTGTGCAAGATCCCATAGGAAACCCGAAGAAAAATTTTGAGTGTGAATTAAAGTTCAGGGAAAATAAGTAAACACTGTGCTTTTTGCCGATGACATTGTTATTCTGCCAGAGAGAGCAAAGGAACTGGAAGAGCAGATGAACGGTATGGACATTGTCTTAACCGTAAGACATAAGATAAACATCAACAAAAGCAAAACAAGGCTAATGAAATGTAGCATAATTATATCAGGCAGTGCTGACTGAATTAGATTAGGGAAGGAGACACTTAAAGTAGTAGATGAGTTTTGCTGTTTGGGCAGCAAAATAAATGACGTTGCCTGAAGTAGAGAGGATGTAAAATGTATGCTGGCAAAACAAAGAAAAGCATTTCTGAAGAAGAGAAATTTGTTAACATAGAATATAGATGTAAGTGTTAGAAAATATTTTCTGGAGCTATTTCTTACATTACATTAATACTTGTTCCATAGCTCATGAACACATTTCGTAATGATGTGGAAATTCCAGTTTAATCTATGTTTTCCTTACACACATTTTTTAGCGTTTCTGCTTCACATCTAAAAATTCATCTAACGACCAGATGGAGTTGCCATTCAGAAATTCTTTTAATTTGCTTGTAAATGTTGGTTGGCTATCTGCCAGACCCTTAATACTATTTGCAAATGACCAAATATTTTTATGGCAGCATAATTCACCCCTTTCTGCGCCACAGTTACAGTGTCTGGAGTGTAGGTATGTATGGACCTGAAACATGGGCGATAAACATTTGAGACAAGAAGAGAATAAATTCTTTCGAAATGTTGTGCTACGATAATGTTAAGGATTGGATGGGTACATCAAGCAACTAATGATGAAGTACTGAATAGAACTGAGGAGAGAACGAACTTGTGGCACAGCTTGACCAAAACAATAGATCGGTTGATAGGATATATTCTGAAACATTAAGGGATCGCGAATTTAGTGTTGGAGGGAAGTGTTGGGGAGGGGCAATTGTAGAAGGAGAACAAGAGATGAATGCAGTTAACAGATTCAGAAGGTTGTCGGCTGATGAAGAGACTCGCACAGGGTAGAGTAGCATGGAGAGCTGTAACAAACCAGTCTTCCAACTGAAGACCGCAACAACAGTTATAGATTTCGGATTTTTTCCTTCTTTTTTGGACTGTGAAAGTCGCTTCTGCCAACGGCTTGTAACACCGGTTCCCGTCAGATCACAGAAGTTAAGCGCTGTCGGGCTGGGCTAGCACTGGGATGGGTGACCATCCGGTCTGCCGATCGCTGTTGGCAAGTAGAGTGCACTCAGCCCTTGTGAGGCAAACTGAGAAGTTACTGGATTGAGAAGCAGCTACGCTGGTCTCGGAAACTGACATACGGCCCGGAGAGCGGTGTGCTGACCTCGTGCCCCCCCATATCCGCATCCAGTGACGCCTGTGGGCTGAGGGTGACACGGAAGCCGGTCGGTACCGTTGGGCCTTCATGGCCTGTTGGGGAGGAGCTCAGTTTAGTTTTAAAAATTCGCTTCTTTCCCACTTTCATGGTAACTGGCCAACGAGAAGTACCCTACAGGTTATGATCAGTGAGTTTGTGAGTACTGAAAGATGTGACATAAATGGCAGTATCTGTTGATTGCATTCACTCAGGCGCTCTAGATATTTAAACCACGAAGGGAGTATAGGCCTGAGTATTTGATATAATATTTTACCTCGTACGTCTACCTGTTCCAGGTGGAAATGGTTTTCAACTGACGGACACTGTGATCCTATAGGAGTTGTGTTTTTACCGGTTGAGGCACAGAGCCCTAAAAAGACTTTATTACCCATTATTATTTCTGTCAGCGCCTCCGAAACGAATTCACTAGGCAACGACATTTTCCCAACAACATAAAATTTCTGACAGGTTACGTGGTAAGTTTTAAACCTAACCTAAAATTATTTCTCCTGGAGGGCCCCTTCCATTCAATCGACAAATTCCTATTTACTAACTGCCAACGTGTAAAAATAGTTTGTTACGAACTATAGTGACGGCATTAGAACTAAAAACTGTGTACATTAAAGTTAAACACGTATCCTCTAATCCTGTAATCTGACTCGTTCGACGTCATTTCGATAAAATAATCCATCAAATAATCTATGGAAATAGTCAGCAACTAACGATGCAAAGATTTTGAAGCAAAAGATATAATGACCAAACTTGTGAAAAGCAACAAAAAACCGTTGTACGGCGGCAGTAACAAATTTTAATTTGATTGCGCGATAATCTGTCTCTATCCAGGGAGTCATTTACCACAGTAAAATACTTACTAGTATCCGTCCATAGTAATTAAAATGAATTGATAAGACAAATGCGGTTGCAATACATTCAGTTGATGAATTATGACGAAGTGTACCTTACCTGCAAAGGAGTCAGCCTGCACTACTCTCGTTCGATTGCTTATCGTCTATTGCATGTCATTCTACGTTGCTTTCATGGATGACTAGCAAAAGATATAACATCAGTATTTGCTTTAGTAAGGACGTTCCAAAGAGACTCATTGTTCTTTGCAGGAAGGTTTAATGTCAAACGCTCAAAACAGTAAATGTCTTAATTACCCATATTCCTCTATAAATAAGCAAGACAGCAGTGCCTAGTAACTTACGGTCTGTTGATGTAATCTTTCTTCATCAGCTCCAGACTAATCAGTCCTGGTTCTACTACAATGCTGAAACCAAGTTAGTGGCAATGAGAGTAAGCAATTAGTTTTGTGCAAACAATAATTCATTTCTGAATAAAATCGCCCTTAATCACTGTATGCGGCGCAGTAACATTTTCATAGCTTTCTTAATTACTTGATGAGTTATTTCCTTCAATTATTCGCGTTAGGAATTATACATTTGGGCAAGTGCGCGTAGGACGCGTGCCCTGAAACTTCCGTAGAAACTTTATTAAGTGTACAGACAATTCACGTATCGCGGAAATAAAGAACGTTGACGTTTAGTGCATTTTATCGACATTGATACTGGCCAGATATCTGTCCTGGGAATTCCAAGGCTTTCGAGTTTTTGCTTCTAAGTTTGAAGTTGGAAGACAAATGACAAATATTTTTTCGTTGGATTTAATTACAAATTAAAAGTTTTAAAGCTTTTCCTTCACTTGTACTATGAGGTCTTGTTTCAGCCTAATTTCATGATTCTAGGTGAACGGAAAGCATGTTTTGATGATTGGATTTGAGAGTATCAGTACTTGTGGCATAAATGGCCATAACTTTTGATTGCACTTGCTTAGACACTTCCCTTCTTTTACATCGCCAAGGGACCGTAAGCCTTAGTATTTGGCACAAATTTCAATTCGACACGTCTGGCCGTTCCTGAGAAGAGGGCTTTTTAACGGTCGAACATACAAATAGACAGACAACTAAGCGATCCTTCCGTTTTTACAGACTTAGGTACAGCATCTGAAAAAGGATTGAAATGGGTCGGCTTCCTGGGAAGCGGGTAACAGTCTTTTCGAAACGAAGTTGTTCACTTGTTTTATCGGGAAAGCGAAATGTGTGTCCGAGCGCATTGTCCTAGGGCAACAGGACGTTGTAGCGGCCTTATAGTGGCCGTTTCTGCTCAACTTCGGTGTGCTATGAGTTTATCACCGCTCCTTAATAGCAACTAGTCACAGCTTTACGGATTTCCCAGCTGCACTTTCCTCTATGAGGAATCTTTTCGACGCAGTTTTACCTTCACCGAGCCACAGCTTTGTCCGCAGATTTATGGCAAGAGTTTGAAATTGGATACAGATTCGTCCACATTCACAACATGACTCCAGGTCGTTCGCATCACATTTCTGCTTTTTCCCAGGGAAACTGATTTCCGTCAAGCGGTTTTGTTCAGGAGCGTATAAATTCTGTACTCAGCACGGTCTCGGTCTCGAGTTGTTGATGGTGGCGGTTTGAGGATAGCTGGATAGGGCACATTGCTGCCACTTTGTTAACGCCGTACCAAAATGATTAGTGAGGTAAGTGTGGTTAAACATAATAACATACCATTAATTTGAACAAAAATTAAAATATGACAATGCCCTCTACACACACACACACACACACACACACACACACACACACACACACACACACACTCACACAGAGAGAGAGAGAGAGAGAGAGAAATATGACGGTTGTCCAGAAAGTAAAGCACAGCATTATTTTCAACAATTCTTTATTGAACATAATGAGAGTTACAAGAAAGAATGGTGTTTTATCTACACACCCTATTTCTCCACGGTGTTTCCATCCTGTTCTATGGCCTTCCTCCAGCGCGAACCAAGGGTGTGTCTGCCCTGTCGGTACCAACCCTTGCCCTGGTGGCGGAACCAGTGCTTCACTGTGTGAAACACGTCCCCATTGTCCGTAAAATGTCTTCCACGAATGGCATCCATTAATGACCCAAACAAGTGGAAGTCCGGGGGGGTTCTGTCAGGGCTACATGGTGGATGGGGTAAACTGTACAACCGCAGAAACAAATGTAAGATCACGTCCTTCAATTATTTTTATGAAGGGGACGACACTTTTTTTGTTTTAGAAGGTTTCCTGCGACTACGACAGGTTGAGACAACACACCGCTATTATCATTTATACACTCCTGGAAATTGAAATAAGAACACCGTGAATTCATTGTCCCAGGAAGGGGAAACTTTATTGACACATTCCTGGGGTCAGATACATCACTTGATCACACTGACAGAACCACAGGCACATAGACACAGGCAACAGAGCATGCACAATGTCGGCACTAGTACAGTGTATATCCACCTTTCGCAGCAATGCAGGCTGCTATTCTCCCATGGAGACGATCGTAGAGATGCTGGATGTAGTCCTGTGGAACGGCTTGCCATGCCATTTCCACCTGGCGCCTCAGTTGGACCAGCGTTCGTGCTGGACGTGCAGACCGCGTGAGACGACGCTTCATCCAGTCCCAAACATGCTCAATGGGGGACAGATCCGGAGATCTTGCTGGCCAGGGTAGTTGACTTACACCTTCTAGAGCACGTTGGGTGGCACGGGATACATGCGGACGTGCATTGTCCTGTTGGAACAGCAAGTTCCCTTGCCGGTCTAGGAATGGTAGAACGATGGGTTCGATGACGGTTTGGATGTACCGTGCACTATTCAGTGTCCCCTCGACGATCACCAGTGGTGTACGGCCAGTGTAGGAGATCGCTCCCCACACCATGATGCCGGGTGTTGGCCCTGTGTGCCTCGGTCGTATGCAGTCCTGATTGTGGCGCTCACCTGCACGGCGCCAAACACGCATACGACCATCATTGGCACCAAGGCAGAAGCGACTCTCATCGCTGAAGACGACACGTCTCCATTCGTCCCTCCATTCACGCCTGTCGCGACACCACTGGAGGCGGGCTGCACGATGTTGGGGTGTGAGCGGAAGACGGCCTAACGGTGTGCGGGACCGTAGCCCAGCTTCATGGAGACGGTTGCGAATGGTCCTCGCCGATACCCCAGGAGCAACAGTGTCCCTAATTTGCTGGGAAGTGGCGGTGCGGTCCCCTACGGCACTGCGTAGGATCCTACGGTCTTGGCGTGCATCCGTGCGTCGCTGCGGTTCGGTCCCAGGTCGACGGGCACGTGCACCTTCCGCCGACCACTGGCGACAACATCGATGTACTGTGGAGACCTCACGCCCCACGTGTTGAGCAATTCGGCGGTACGTCCACCCGGCCTGCCGCATGCCCACTATACGCCCTCGCTCAAAGTCCGTCAACTGCACATACGGTTCACGTCCACGCTGTCGCGGCATGCTACCAGTGTTAAAGACTGCGATGGAGCTCCGTATGCCACGGCAAACTGGCTGACACTGACGGCGGCGGTGCACAAATGCTGCGCAGTTAGCGCCATTCGACGGCCAACACCGCGGTTCCTGGTGTGTCCGCTGTGCCGTGCGTGTGATCATTGCTTGTACAGCCCTCTCGCAGTGTCCGGAGCAAGTATGGTGGGTCTGACACACCGGTGTCAATGTGTTCTTTTTTCCATTTCCAGGAGTGTAATTTGTAGAGGCGCAACCATACTAGGCGTACTTAATATTGTTGCACACAGCAACTAATTTAATGTAAGTCTCATGATAAATTTATTGTGTATGTGTGATAGTTGAATATAGTCATTTTACTTAATATTCGTTTCATTTTATGTTAAAAGTTCCGTGTTCATTAAACGCACATAAATATTCCAGTACGAACCATTTGTCCTGTGAGTAAATGTTTTCGAAGTCCGATAAAAGGAGATTTCATTTTAAGAGATATCCATGGTCTACTAAATGAGTCAGAACGGATCGTACACAGAAATCTATTGTCAAGTGAGCCTAACAATAGCAATGTTTTATAAACATTATCTATTTAAGAAATTACTTAAGTATTTTAATAAGTTGGCTCACTCCCTAGCATTTATACGAGGGTCACTCGAAAAGAAATGCACACTATTTTTGTGGAAATATAGTTTTCATTCTGCATGTATGGAAGTTTTATAGTGTGTAGATACATCCCTCCCGCTTGTTTTCTTAGTTCATCGTGTTCCCGTGAGTAGCGCCGCCACAGCATGTCTTCAAGATGGCTGCTACACTTGACGTTCGCCAGTAGCAATGCGCTGTCATAGAATTCCTGTGCTGTGAAAACGAGACAGTGGGAAACATCCACAAGAGGTTGAAAAAAGTGTACGGAGGCGCTGCTGTCGATCGCAGTACAGTTAGTCGGTGGGCAAGCAGGTTACGTGATGAAAGCAGGAACGGCAATATTCAGGATTGTCCTCGCAGCGGCAGGCCTCGTACTGCACACACTCCAGACAATGTGCAGAGTGTTAACGAACTGCTGACTGCTGACAGACGCATGACAGGGAACGAATTGTGACGCTACGTTGGGATAGGAGAAGGGAGTGTTTACAAAATACTGAAAGTGTTGGCGTTATAAAAAGATTTGTGCCAGGTGGGTTCCCAGGATGTTGACAGTGGCTGACAAAGAAACAAGAAAAACAGTATGCAGCGAACTTTTGGAACAGTACGATAATGGTGGAGATGAATTTCTGGGAAGAATTGTGACAGGTGATGAAACATGGTTCCATCATTTTTCACCGAAGACGAAGAGGCAATCAATGGAGTGGCATCACGCAAATTCACCCAAGAAAAAAAAAATCAAAACCACACCTTCTGCTAGAAAAGTTACGGCTATAGTGTTTTTCGGTTCCGAAGGACTCTTGTTCGTGCACATCATGCCAAGTGGAACCACCATAAATTCTGATGCATATGTGACGACACTGAAGAAACTTCAATCTCGACTGAGTCGTGTTCGACCACATCGTCATACCCAGGATGTTTTGATGTTGCACGACAATGCACGGCATCATGTAAGACAGAAAACCATGGAAGCCATCACAAAACTCGGATGGACAACAATGAAACACCCACCTTACAGTCCTGACCTGGCTCCATGTGACTATCATCTCTTTGGGAAACTGAAAGACTCTCTTCGTGGAACAAGGTCTGAAAATGATTACTCCCTTGTGCACGCTGCCAAACAGTGGCTCCAACAGGTTGGTCCATAATTTTACCGTGCGGGTACACAGGCGCTGGTTCCAAGATGGCGTAAGGCAGTTTAGAGGGATGGAAATTATGTGGAGAAATGAAAATATTGTTCCTTAAGGATGCATCTACACACTGTAAAACTTTCAAACATGTAGAATAAAAGATGGATTTAAAAAAAATAGGGTGCATTTCTTATGGAGAGACCCTCGAACGTGAACGATCCCATTAGAATTAATAATAAAAGAAAATTTGAACGCTGTGTGGCAGATGGTGCAAGGGTTAATGCACCTCCCTAGTAAGCAAAAGGTCCCGGGTTCGAAACTCCATCCGATACACATTTTCACTCATCTCCACTGATTCCAAGTAATGCCCCGCTGCAACTGACCACAGTGATCCCTTCAATAAAAATACAGTTATTTGGTTCCGAGAGTTCTGGAACCTGTGCAGAAAATTCGAATAGAGATCAACAAAAACATCATTTCCGCCCTTTTTTATTGCTCGTGAAAACCACACCTTGCATGTAGTACCACCATACAGCAATACCTTCAGAGGTTGTGGTCCAGATTGCTGTACACGTAGGTACCTCTAATACCCAGTAACACGTCCCCTAGCATTGATCCATGCCTGTCTTCGTCATTGCATACTATCCACAAGTTCACCAAGGCACTACTAGTCCAGATTGTCCCACTCCGCTAAAGGCAATTCGGCGTCGATCCCTCAGAGTGGTTGATGGGTCACGTCGTCCATATACAGCTGTTTTCAATCTATCCCAGGCATGTTCGATAGGGTTCATGTCTGGAGAACATGCTGGCCACTCTAGTCGAGCGATGTCGTTATCCTAAAGGAAGTCATTTACAAGAAGTGCACGATGGTGGCGCGAATTGTCGTCCATGAAGTCAAATGCTGCCGATATGGTTGCACTGTCGGTCGGAGGATTGTATTCACGTATCGTACAGCCGTTACAGCGCCTTCCATGACCACCAGCAGCGTACGACGGTCCCACATAATGCCACACCAAAACAGCATATAACCTCCATCCTTGCTGAATTCTCTGGACAGTGTGTCTAAGGCTTTCAGCCAGACCGGGATGCCTCCAAACACGTCTCCGACTACTATCTGGTTTGTCGCATATGCGACACTCATCGGTGGAGAACACGTGGCGCCAGTCCTGAGCCGTCCATTCGCCACGTTGGGCCCATCTGTACCTCGCTGCATGGTGTCGTGGTTGCAAAGATGGACCTCGACATGGACGTCGGGAGTGAAGTTGCGCATCATGCACCCTATTGCGCACAGTCTGAATCGTAACACAACGTCCTGAGGTTGCACGAGAAGCATTATTCAAAATCGTGGCGTTGGTGTCAGGGTTCCTCCGAGTCACAATCCGTAGGTAGCGGTCATTCACTCTAGTAAAAACCCTTTGGCGGCCTGAGCGAGGCATGTCATCGACAGTTCCTGTCTCTCTGTATCTCCTCCATGTCAGAGCAACATCGCTTTGGTTCAGTCCGAGACGCCTGGACACTTTCCTTGTTGAAAGCCCTTCCTGGCACAAAGTAAAAACGCGGACGCGGTATTGAGCGTCCAGGCATGGTTGAACTATAGGCAACACGAGCCGTATACCACCTTTCTAGTGGAATGGCAGGAACTGATTGGCTGTCGGACCCACTCCGTTTAATAGGCGCTGCTCAAGCGTGGTTATTTACATCTTTGGGCTGGTTTAGTGACATCGGTGAACAGTCAAAGGGACTGTGTCTGTGACACAATATCCGTCAATCGACGTCTATCTTCAGGAGTTCTGGGAACCGGGGTGATGCAAAACTTTTTCTGGTGTGTGTAGTTTCCTTATCCTATCTGCAAAATCGTCAACTGCTTCGAAACCTTACTCAATTCCACTGCGTCCTTTACTTTTGCTCTACCCGTTGCCAAAGTTGGTCAAAAATCTGCACATTGTGCAGTTGTTGACCTTAGATCCTCCATAAATGTCAATCTATCCTCAGATACCCTACCAGAGAAGGGATCAACCACTGACTTTGAGAATTCCAGTTACTTTAAGTAATGTTCTCCACATTCATAAACATAGCCCTATGTTAACCATGCCCCCTAAACTTCGACCCCCATGGCTATCACCACATGGGAACAAAGCTAATCTTACTCACCCAGGCATCAAGCTCAAGGGGTAACTCACTCTTTGAAGCTGACACCTCTGGCAATACTTTATAGAGTCTATGTATGTGGTGGGATGGACGTGCACTAGGTGCAAACACTGATGACTGCTAATAATGACGTTTATTGACTATGGGACATAGAGAGGCAACCACACCTCTCTCGGTTGTCTCTGGCTGGCCCTGAGATGTGGACTGTGGATTCCGCCCTGGATGCTGAACCAGCATGCTCTGATGCTCACGAAAGGCTCATCATAGGATGGCAACATTTGAAGACCTTAGACGGTATCGCCAGCGGCACGTAATTTTGCTTGGCATCAAGGACCCCTCACCTTCCCTCACTCCACTCGTGTCACCATGACAGTACGTGAAAGCGGCTAAGTGCAGGGTATGACTCAGTGTCCTCTAACGGAAGTCGGAAAACAGCTGGAGCTGTGGCTCCTGGCTCCGCTACTTTCTGACAATTGGTGGCAACACGTACGATGGCAGGTTGGTGGGACTTCGGCCCAAGTCCCTTGCAGGACGTAGTACTGGCGCGAGGTGCCGCCCAGTCTCAATCCCATGATTACTGCTGGCGATGGCCAGTTGCCTTGCTGTCTGGCTTAGTTCTGGCGTGATGGTAGTGCTGATGGTTCTTAGTGACGAGAAGTGATCGCCTGCCTCGAAATTTAGACTTATTTATATGCTGCTGGCATCCATTTGTTTCAGTAGAACCTGGCACCTAGTCACGTTGGTCATAACAAAAGTCTTGTCCATGCGTGGTTATATCATCCTGTGTGGTATAGTTTACTACTGCGCTCCGTTGTCGTGGTTCTACAATTCACTTGCGTGTCTGCTATTGCAATCCTCATGTCTCGAAAAAGACAGCTACTGACTAGAGGCTGTTAACGCAATGCTCTATGGTAGCTTTGACATTACTTATCATTACTTTTGTTTAAGGCCTATGGTTGTTTCGCAAAGTCTAGGTTGCAGTACCACATGAATAAAGTTCCTAGTCTCACACTTGGAACTTAGAAATAACATATCTGCCAGGTTAGTTATGAATGTTATGCCATTGTTCACATGCATCAGAGTTTTAATAGAGTGTATAGTGATGGTTCGAAGCAAGTTGACTCCCTAGACTCTTAGCCATTTTTCTTGTCCATATCTTCAGCATTCTCCTTCTCAGGTGTTGTAGTTAGCGCAGACCTGTGCACAATCCCGGAAGTGTTGTAAAAGAATAGATGGTCATTAAAACAAAAAGTTTCGCCCACGCTGAGACTCCCTTGATGCCCTACAATCATTGCAGAAATTGTAATTCGCAGAGAAAGTGGCCCTAAAAGTACTGGACAAACTGCTCTCTCCTCAACAAGAAGGGATGTAAGTTTGATCTTGGGGCATAAAGAAACACATCATTACACAATGTGTCATTCCTTCACATTGTGTTATCTGTCTTTTGAGGGGCAAGCGAGAGATCAACACGTGTTCCGTCGTTATGATCGCCTTCAAATTCGTCTTCATGTATGATGATTACTGTTGGTGTTCCTTGGAAGCTAACTGGACGGATCCAAAGAGACTCAGTCTCACAGAAGACGTTTCAGGTATAATTTAGACATCGAACACAAAATGACACTAGTCTTGGGTTACGCCGTTGTTGATGGGAAAGATGGTCATAGGGAGGGACAAGAATCTGCGGTGGGTGAAGCCTCCGACCGCCTCCGACAGCGAACCTCGAACGAGGCACTCCAACAATATGGAGGCACCCTGATAGACCACCATGTAGTACAATGGCCATTAATATGTGGCTCCGCATTCCTTCCTCCCACTATATGATCCTTTTTCAGGCAGGATTTTAACTCACTGGTCGTTATGTAGCGACTTGGTGTTATGTCTCTTGCAGCGGTCTCTCCGCGATATTTTCAGAAATTTTATAAATTATATAACTCAGTACATATCTCGAAATATCTCTTCTTATCTTACCGATTATCAATGCAAAGTAGTTTCAAGCCCAATTATTCCTAGGAGCGTCCATTTAATCCATGGAATAGCTTCTCTGCTATCTATGTTTTTTCTTATGAAAAGAAGGAGGACTTCTTGCCGATTAGTCGTGAAAGGAGGATGTATATGTATGTATTGTTGGGCTAGTCGCCATCTTGATGAGATTGTGTATGAGAAGGAATTTAATACATGAACTAAACTAAAGTAAGTGTGTTCGCGTATTATTTAACTGTTCATTATTGACAGTGTCTGCTTACTACGCTGTGTTGCACGGGATCAGTGGGGAACGTCTGATTTACACTGGACGAACCTGACGTTTTGTATGCTCAAGATATCCAGTTACTTCAAATAAATAGGCTAACACGGTCTTACCAGCAGATCTCCAGTCTTCCCCATGTGATCACCGAAAGTTAATAATTATTACAAATGTTTCCAGGAGATCGACTGACAATTTTCGTCGCACCGAGACTTCGAAATTGCTTCACTGCCTTATGGAATTTAAGTTAAGCTCAATTTAATCAGGATAGAACAGTATTTAACTGTGTGAATGTGATAAGCCTGCTTTGTCAATGAAAATTCCCTTAATATAGGCATGTTTTTACTATCCTGAACAGTGAAGCTAAATCAGACCGGTGTGAGAGAGGTTTTTAAATTTTAGATCACACACAAAAAAAATATTAAATTGGGAAAGAGGCAATTTTAAATGAAACAAAATATTCCACAGCAACCCTGTTTTGGAGTGGAATAATAAATTTTCGAAGCCATTGTCCAACACAGACGGAAAAAGAGCCAAGTTCAACGCAGAATGTGTGTCACAAGCTAAACCAGTATTCGCTGATAGGAGCTGTACTACAAAATCAGGGCAACGATTGCACAGCATTCGTACACAGTGAGGGGAATAATAGCAAGGAACGCAAACGATGCTGTATGATCGCACTCAGTCGTTCTGCAAACACTGCAAACCGTAGTTGTAACCTGCAGCTCCAGGGTGTTCTGTAGGGTGTCTGGGAAGTGGCGATCATTATTAAAGTGCTATAGAATCTGTAGAAATTATTGAACATTTATTTACAAACACATTAAGTAAGTTCTTCCATTTATATAAGAAAAATTGTATCCTCCAGACGACCGTCCAAGGCCGTGAGGAAACGAGCAGTGCGTTCATTGAACTTCTCAGTGACACATTCACAAACATCTGGTGGGATGCCGTTAATAACTCTTTTCATTTCATTCATCAATTAGTGTATTGTTTGTAGTTTGTTCAGGTACTCTTTTGATTACACAAATCGCCACAGAAAAGTCACAATGAGCAATATTGCCCGATCTGGATGGTCATTCCTGGTTGTCACGCAAAAAGATAACGTTTCGAGGGAACGTTTCATTCAGAAGAACAATCGTTTCACGGGATGTGTGACATGTCGCACCATCTTGTTGAAAACAAAACTCGTCATTTTCATCAATCTGAGGAAAGAAAACAATCAGAAAGCATGTTTAGGTAACGGTCGCTGTTCACAGTAACGGAAGATCCTTCATCTTTTTGAAAAACGTACGGTGCGATTACTGCAACCCAGAACCCACACCACAAAGTCGTGGTGGGCGGCCGCAGTGGCGGTGCGGTTCTAGGCGCTACAGTCTGGAGCCGAGCGACCGCTCCGGTCGCCGGTTCGAATCCTGCCTTGGGCATGGATGTGTGTGATGTCCTTAGGTTAGTTAGGTTTAATTAGTTCTAAGTTCTAGGCGACTGATGACCTCAGAAGTTAAGTCGCATAGTGCTCAGAGCCAATTGAACCATTTGAACAAAGTCGTGCGTTGTAGATGCATCTGTTGTTGTTGTTGTTGTGGTCTTCAGTCCTGAGACTGGTTTGATGCAGCTCTCCATGCTACTCTATCCTGTGCAAGCTTCTTCATCTCCCAGTACCTACTGCAACCAACATCCTTCTGAATCTGCTTAGTGTATTCATCTCTTGGTCTCCCCCTACGATTTTTACCCTCCACGCTGCCCTCCAATATTAAATTGGTGATCCCTTGATGCCTCAGAACATGTCCTACTAACCGATCCCTTCTTCTGGTCAAGATGTGCCCCAAACTTCTCTTCTCCCCAATCCTATTCAATACTTCCTCATTAGTTATGTGATCTACCCATCTAATCTTCAGCATTCTTCTGTAGCACCACATTTCAAAAGCTTCTATTCTCTTCTTGTCCAAACTATTTACCGTCCATGTTTCGCTTCCATATATGGCTACACTCCATACAAATACTTTCAGAAATGATTTCCTGACACTTAAATCTATACTCGATGTTAACAAATTTCTCTTCTTCAGAAACGCTTTCCTTGCCATTGCCAGTCTACATTTTATATCCTCTCTACTTCGACCATCATCAGTTATTTTGCTCCCCAAATAGCAAAACTCCTTTACTACTTTAAGTGTCTCATTTCCTAATCTAATTCCCTCAGCATCACCCGACTTAATTTGACTACATTCCATTATCCTCGTTTTGCTTTTGTTGATGTTCATCTTATATCCTCCTTTCAAGACACTGTCCATTCCGTCCAACTGCACTTCCAGGTCCTTTGCTGTCTCTGACAGAATTACAATGTCATCGGCAAACCTCAAGGTTTTTATTTCTTCTCCATGGATTTTAATACCTACTCCGAATTTTTCTTTTGTTTCCTTTACTGCTTGCTCGTTATACAGATTGAATAACATCGGGGAGAGGCTACAACCCTGTCTTACTCCCTTCCCAACCACTGCTTCCCTTTCATGTCCCTCGACTCTTACAACTGCCATCTGGTTTCTGTACAAATTGTAAATAGCCTTTCGCTCCCTGTATTTTACCCCTGCCACCTTTAGAATTTGAAAGAGAGTATTCCAGTCCACATTGTCAAAAGCTTTCTCTAAGTCTACAAATGCTAGAAATGTAGGTTTGCCTTTCCTTAATCTTTCTTCTAAGATAAGTCGTAAGGTCAGTATTGCCTCACGTGTTCCAGTATTTCTACGGAATCCAAACTGATCTTCCCCGAGGTCGGCTTCTACTACTTTTTCCATCCGTCTGTAAAGAATTCTTGTTAGTATTTTGCAGCTGTGACTTATTAAACTGATTGTTCGGTAATTTTCACATCTGTCAACACCTGCTTTCTTTGGGATTGGAATTATTATATTCTTCTTGAAGTCTGAGGGTATTTCGCCTGTTTCATACATCTTGCTCACCAGATGGTAGAGTTTTGTCAGGACTGGCTCTCCCAAGGCCGTCAGTAGTTCCAATGGAATGTTGTCTACTCCGGGGGCCTTGTTTCGACCAAGGTCTTTCAGTGCTCTGTCAAACTCTTCACGCAGTATCGTATCTCCCATTTCATCTTCATCTACATCCTCTTCCATTTCCATAATATTGTCCTCAAGTACATCGCCCTTGTATAGACCCTCTATATACCCCTTCCACCTTTCTGCTTTCCCTTCTTTGCTTAGAAGTGGGTTTCCATCTGAGCTCTTGATGTTCATACAAGTGGTTCTCTTCTCTCCAAAGGTCTCATTAATTTTCCTGTAGGCAGTATCTATCTTACCCCTAGTGAAATAAGCCTCTACATCCTTACATTTGTCCTCTAGCCATCCCTGCTTAGCCATTTTGCACTTCCTGTCGATCTCATTTTTGAGACGTTTGTATTCCTTTTTGCCTGCTTCATTTACTGCATTTTTATATTTTCTCCTTTCATCAATTAAATTCAATATTTCTTCTGTTACCCAAGGATTTCTAAGAGCCCTGGTCTTTTTACCTACTTGATCCTCTGCTGCCTTCACTACTTCATCCCTCAAACCTACCCATTCTTCTTCTACTGTATTTCTTTCCCCCATTCCTGTCAATTGTTCCCTTATGCTCTCCCTAAAACTCTGTACAACCTCTGGCTCTTTCAGTTTATCCAGGTCCCATCTCCTTAAATTCCCACCTTTTTGCAGTTTCTTCAGTTTTAATCTACAGGTCATAACCAATAGATTGTGGTCAGAGTCCACATCTGCCCCTGGAAATGTCTTACAATTTAAAACCTGGTTCCTAAATCTCTGTCTTACCATTATATAATCTATCTGATACCTTCTAGTATCTCCAGGGTTCTTCCATGTATACAACCTTCTATCATGATTCTTAAACCAAGTGTTAGCTATAATTAAGTTGTGCTCTGTGCAAAATTCTACCAGGCGGCTTCCTCTTTCATTTCTTAGCCCCAATCCATATTCACCTACTACGTTTCCCTCTCTCCCTTTTCCTACACTCGAATTCCAGTCACCCATGACTATTAAATTTTCGTCTCCCTTCACTATCTGAATAATTTCTTTTATATCATCATACATTTCTTCAATTTCTTCGTCATCTGCAGAGCTAGTTGGCATATAAACTTGTACTACTGTAGTAGGCGTGGGCTTCGTGTCTATCTTGGCCACAATAATGCGTTCCCTATGCTGTTTGTAGTAGCTTACCCGCTTTCCTATTTTCCTATTCATTATTAAACCTACTCCTGCATTGCCCCTATTTGACTTTGTGTTTATAAACCTGTAGTCACCTGACCAGAAGTCTTGTTCCTCCTGCCACCGAACTTCACTAATTCCCACTATATCTAACTTTAACCTATCCATTTCCCTTTTTAAATTTTCTAACCTACCTGCCCGATTAAGGGATCTGACATTCCACGCTCCGATCCGTAGGACGCCAGTTTTCTTCCTCCTGATAACGACATCCTCTTGAGTAGTCCCCGCCCGGAGATCCGAATGGGGGACTATTTTACCTCCGGAATATTTTACCCAAGAGGACGCCATCATCATTTAATCATACAGTAAAGCTGCATGCCCTCGGGAAAAATTACGGCCGTAGTTTCCCCTTGCTTTCAGCCGTTCGCAGTACCAGCACAGCAATGCCGTTTTGGTTATTGTTACAAGGCCAGATCAGTCAATCATCCAGACTGTTGCCCTTGCAACTACTGAAAAGGCTGCTGCCCCTCTTCAGGAACCACACGTTTGTCTGGCCTCTCAACAGATACCCCTCCGTTGTGGTTGTACCTACGGTACGGCCATCTGTATCGCTGAGGCACGCAAGCCTCCCCACCAACGGCAAGGTCCATGGTTCATGGGGGGGGGGGGGGGGTAGATGCATCTCGTCTCCCATATACACTTGTGGATTTTCTCTACCCCAAATTCTTCAGCTCTGCTTATTGATGTACTCAGGTGGAAGTGCACCACATCTGAGAAAATTATTCTTTTTGTGAAAGTCTCGTTCTCCGCTTGTCGGGTCGAGACCCATTGAGAAAATCGATGTCTTTTTTCCATGACCTGCTGGCTTCACTACTTCTGTAAGTTGAATCTTGTACGCAAGCGTTTTCAGATATTTTGAAAGGATTTCATGCAGTGGACTTGGCGATAAATTCAATCGGTGAACTCGTCGGCGATCCGATTGTCTAGGGCTTACGGTCACAATGTCAGGCGCGGCAGTGATGTTTTCTTGTGTTCGAACATAACAGGGTCGTCCTGTTTTCTTAACGTATGAAACAAAACCCGTGGTCTCAAACTTCTAGATCAACTTCTGAACTGATGATTCGGTTCGAGCAGCATTACGTCGGTGTGTCACATGGAATTCACGAACGGTTGCCACGGTACTTTCGCCATTTTTGTAATAACTTTTTATCATTTGTATACGTTGCCCAGTTATCATCTGCTCCATGAGGAAAATGAACATCAAACAATAATGCTCACCACAAAGAAAGCTGTCAGGCTTCTAATGGGAAGGATCGCAGAAAGCAAACATGAAAAAGCATGGCTGCCAACCGTCATATGATAAAATGGCGAAAAATTAAAATTCGTCCTTACTTCCCAGACATCTTGTAGTATTGCTGGGAAATCAGAGACAGGAAAACCGGTCCGTACATGAGACGCCACTGTGCAGACGGTATCGCTGACATCATTGTTTCAACGACAGCAAGAGGCTGCCTAACCTGCTAGAGTTAAGTTATAAGTGGCTTTCATTATCCCTGTTTCTTACAGCTCGTCCGGAATCTGTCTGTTCATTCCCTCTGCACCACCGATCCCAAAGCAATGGCAGTTGCGCTAAATACATTTTAGCGATGCTGGCGAACAACGATGTTCTAAATGCCGCCTGTCTCAATCTTCAGCTACGAGAATGCTGCCGTCCGGCTGTGGGTGGATTTGGTCGCTCCACGCCGTCGCTCCTTATAAGTCGTAGCCGTAACTGGGAGAAGGTGCAGACCTACCGGACCTTCCTCTGACGAAGGGCCTAGCCGACTGACTGCGAGCTGCCATCTTTTACTTGCTGGGTTGGATTCGCCCCTCAGGATGAATGGGAACCGCCTTCCTGGCTCTGGCTCTGAGCACTATGGGACTCAACTGCTAAGGTCATTAGTCCCCTAGAACTTAGAACTAGTTAAACCTAACTAACCTAAGGACTACTTGAAAAAAGAGACAGCATTGGTCGTATATTTTTTACTATCGCAAAATCGATTTTCTGTCACTGAGTGACCATCTTCAGTGCTATATTATATAACTTAAATTAGGATGCACTGTTGTCAATAAGCTATGTGATTGCCGTAAGCTTATTGACAACAGTGCATCCTAATTTAAGTTATATAATATAGCACTGAAGATGGTCACTCAGTGACAGAAAATCGATTTTGCGATAGTAAAAAATATACGACCAATGCTGTCTCTTTTTACAAGTATACCTGTTATCTAGTCTTAGTGCACAGGACAACATGGAGTCGCCAATCAATAACCTAAGGACATCACAAACATCCATGCCCGAGGCAGGATTCGAACCTGCGACCGTGGTGGTCTTGCGGTTCCAGACTGCAGCGCCTTTAACCGCATGGCCACTTCGGCCGGCCCGCCTTCCTGGCTGTACACCGTGTGTGCTGAGAGAGCCCTGGACTTCTGCCTACATGACAATCGCCATCCGGAAAAATTGCGAGTACAGGTCTGAGCGCGCATCCCTCTTCCAGTGCTCTGAGCCTTTGAGTTCAGCGCTATGCGTACGCGGACTGCCATACGGAATCCGGTTGCTGCCCCATGCAGCTTCGCAGTGAGGCAGGGAGTCTGACCTGCCACAAAACAAGCTGTTTGGGTTCTGTGTCCAGCATTTCTCGTCGACGCCTGGGTGAGCAGCTCAGCCTGTTTGGGAGGGTTCCTTTAAAAGAGCACGTCCGATTTCCTTCCCCATTCTTCCGTCATCCGATGGGACCGATGACCTTTCTGGTTGTTCCCCTCCACCAAATCAACCAACCAATCAACCCAGCCTGTTTCCTGAGCACTGGGGAAGACAATATTCATTGTAGCAAACACGTTAACAAAATGCTATTCCAGCAACTGACGTTTCCGTGGCGCCTGCAGGCGTAAGACTGAGATACTCACCAGCCCTCGGAGTTCGACCTCCGATCCTCTGTAATGTCATAGCATCACCTGTCTAACCTTGAAGCCCACTGACCTCCTGCCGTGGTGACGTGCTGAAGAGTGAACTGTTGAGACCTTTAAAACTATATGAAGACAAAAGAATATGACCGTATCTTCCACACCAGAGGCTATAAATTGTGCTTTACACTATACGTTTAAACCATTTCTTTGTCCACTGATAAAACAGTCACATAGACTGACGAGCCAAAACATTACGACCACTCTGGTAGCGCGCGCCGTGGAATTTGAATCCGCGCCAGACGTCATGGACGTCGAAGACCCCTAGAGGTCTCTGCACCATCGCGCCGTAAGCTGTGGCGGCGCGCGCCTCCTGGCCCGCCTTTAGTGTGAGGGCGCCACAGTTGAACACGTGGTTACAGTGGCCAATAGCGGCGCCTCCGACAGCGGACTTAAGCGCCGGCCTCTCGCTGAGCCAGATCCCTCCAAAACTTGGGTGATCATCATAGGCCACACCACCCGCTCCTTCCGCCTCCATGATTTCTACCTCACCATTTATGGCCGTCCTATCCACCTCACTCCTACCCTGAAATACCTTGGCCTCACACTCGACCGCCACCTCACCTGGACTCCCCATCTCCTTACCATCCAACACAAAACTCACAACCGCCTCCACCTCCTGAAACTCCTGTCTGGCCGAACGTGGGGTCTGCATCCTTTCCACCATCCTTCACACCTACAAATCCCTGATCTGCCCCATCCTCTGTTATGCCAGCGTAGCTTGGATTTCCGCCCCTGCCCGGTTCTATAAAGCCCTCCAAATCCTCGAACGCCATACGCTCCGCCTCACCTTCCACATTCGCCTTCCGTCCCCCACGTGCATCCTCTATGACCTCATCCCCTTCCCCTACCTTCTCCTTTTCCTTGAACACATCCGCACACTATATACTGTCCGCCGCCTTGATCCCCCTCACCCCCTGGTGTCTCCCTTCCTCTCCACCCCCAACCAGTTGCCAAGCCTTTACCGTTGTGTCCCACCCTCTCTCCATCTCCACACCCTCCAACTCCTTTCCCAACACAACTTCCGCCATCTACCCCTCCTGGATGATGAGCTTCGCCCTGACATCTACCCTTCCTACCAACTGTAACCCCATCTTCCTGCCTCCTCCTCAGGGCTCCCTCTTCTCCCCCTCCCTCCTCCTGAGCAGCTTCTCCCTCCTATTCCCCCTCCCTCTCTTGTGCCTCCTTTCAGTGTCTCTGCACTTCCTCCTGCCTTGTCTTCCCTTTTCATGTCCTGCCCCATGTGTCTCCTGCCTCTTAGTGTACCTGCTGACGCCCCTACTCTCTTCATGCCGACCCTTCCCCTGATGCCCCTTGCTCTCCCCTCCTTTTCCATCCTCTCTGACCTGTCCCTCGGCAGGTCCCACCTGGCAGTCATATTCTTCATCGTGTGTGCTCCAAGTGGGTTATAAGTGTGTTGTTCCAGAGTGTTTTTAATACTGTGGCCGACTTTTAACCTGTGCATGCGCAGGTGAGTCTTCTCTGTGTTTTAAGAATCGCCAACTGTGTTTTTTAACTTTCTGGTGACTTTTTTAACTGTCCCCCATGAACGTCTCCATATCAGTGTATTTTTACCTCCATTTTCTCCCCTTACTCAGTTTTATGTTCCCCTTTTTTATCGCCCTATGTTTGTATCATTTTATTCTTGTTCTAGTTGTCATGTCAGTCGGCTGAAGAGCGGCGGATTGTGCCGCTAACAGCCCTCCCCTGCCCATATGGGGCAGGGAAACGAAATCACAACAAAGAAAAAAAAAAGCTCAGCCAGTCAGTCTTATCTCGCTTACGTCGGTTTACACCTCGCTTTGCGCTAGACTACTTACTTCCTGGTTTGTGTACAAGTGGACGTGTTAGTTTCCTTGTGACTCTTTTGTTCGGTCTTGTTGTATTCGTTCTGTCCTTCGTTGGTCGTGTCCGTCCTCTTCAGTTGTGTTGTTTTTCGTGGGCCCGTCCGCGGGCCCCTACACGGGTCCCGCCGCGCTTTCCGTCATTGCTACCCCGCGACCGCCCTGGTCGCAGTTACAACAACCACCTGCCTAATAGTTAGTTTGTCCGTCTTTGTAACGAAGTACAGAATCACTGATTCTGCTTATGAGGGATCCGAGAGTTTGTGGGTAGGTTTGTGCATGCATGTGGCATCAGATTTCTACTCACATGTCATGTAATTCGAGTAAATAACAGGCCGCTGATTTCGGTACGTGGTGATGGCGCCCGATAGCGAGGCAAATGCGTTCCATAGGATTTACATCATGCGAATTTGGTGGCAAGGACATCAACGTGAGTTCACTAGAATGCTCCTCAGAGCACTGTAGTACGGTTCTGACTCCGACACAAAGTCACTTATACTGCTGAAATATGACATAGCCATCGGGGAAGACACGAAGTATGAAGGGATGCAGGTAGCTCGCAGTAGTCAACAGGTCTTTGATTACCATGGAGGGTCAGAAGAAGTGCAAAAGACTGTCTCCCATACCAAAGTGCTGCTCCCATGAGCTCGTTTCCTTGGTGCACTGCACGTTTAGACCCGCAGTTCACCTCGATGACAGCCTTTTTTAAAAAGACCATCAACCTAGTATAGCAAAAATTTGATTCACCCGAATAGCCAACACATTTCCATTGATCGACGGTCGAATCCCGATTGTCCCATTCCCACTGCAATCGTAATTACCGATGTCGTTGATTCACCATGTGAACAAGGGGGTAAGGGGAGGGCGGGGGGGGGGGTCGTCTGCTGTGGAGATCCATTTTCAACAATATACAGTGAATGATGTGCTCCGAAGCACTTGTGCATGTAGCAGCATTCTACAATTGCGACAGAGATGCCACAGGTCACCATCTATCCTACTTCACTGAGCAGAAAAGCCTCCAAACCCCACGTTCTGTGAAGAATCGTGGACGTGCAGTCATTTAGCGCCTAACGATAGTTTCACTGTCCTTCTAGCTCCTTTCGTACATTCTCACGACTGTAGCAGGTGAACATTCGACCAGCTCCGCCGTTTTAGAGATGTTCACATGCTCTGCGTAATATTAATGTGCTCCTTGTCAGAGTAACTTATCTCAATAATCTCAATAGATTTCTCCGTTTAAGGACCACATCTTCGCTATACATTATTTGATCAAAAGTATCCGAACACCTGGCTGAAAATGACTTACAAGTTCGTGGCGCCCTCCATCGGTAAAGCTGCAATTAAACATGTTGTAGCCTTGATGACACCTTCTACTCTCGCAGGCATTTGTTGAATCAGGTGCTGGAAGGTTTCTTCGGGAATCGCAGCCCATTCCTCACGGAGTGCTGCACTGAGGAGAGGTATCGATGTCGGTCGGTGAGGCCCGACACGAAGTCGGCGTTCCAAAACATGCCAAAGGTGTTCTAAAGGATGCAGTTCAGGACTCTGTGCCGGCCACTCCATTACAGGGATGTTCCTGTCGTGTAACCACTTCGCCACAGGTCGTGCATTATGAACAGGTGCCAGACAGTGGTGAAAGATGCAATCGCCATCTCCGAATTGCTCTTCGACAGTGGGAAGCAAGATGCTTAAAACATCAGTGTAGGCCTGTGCTGTGATAGTGCCACGCAAAACAACAAGGGGTGCAAGCCCCCTCCATGACGAACACGACCACACCATAACACCACTGCCTCCGAATTCTACTGTTGTCACTATACACGCAGGCAAATGAAGTTCACGGGACATTCGCCATACCCACACCCTGCCATCGGATCGCCACATTGTGTACCGTGATTCATCACTCTACACAACATTTTTCCACAGTTGAATCGTCCAATGATTACACTCTTTACAGCAAGCGAGGCGTCATTTGGCATTTACCGGCGTGATATGTGGCTTTTAAGCAGACACTCGACCATGAAATCCAAGTTTTCCCACCTCCCGCCTGTCACAGTACTTGCAGTGGATCCTGATGCACTTTGGAATTCCTGTGTGATGGTCAGGATAGGTGCCTCCATATTACATATTAGGACCTTCAACTGTCGGCGGTGTCTTTCAGTCAACAGGCGGGGTCAGCCTGTACGCCTTTGTGGTGTACGTGACCTTTCATGTTTCCACTTCATTACCACATCGGGAAAAGTGGACCTACGGATATTTAGGAGTGTGGAAATCTCGCGTACAGACGTATGACACATGTCCGGATACTTTTGATCAGATAGTGTACTTTTGTCACCGCGTCACTTGCCCGCAACACCACCAGGTGGCATCCAACTACGCAGTAGGAAGTGGTCATAATGTTTTGGCTTATCATTATATATTTGTTGAATTATGTGAGACCTTTCCACTTAATTTCTCTCTTGTTGTTATAGTTTTGAGAACTGGGTATAAAATTTTCTTTAGCACGAGGGTGTCCCGTAAAGTAATACACTGTATCTTTTTTCTCAGCCAAAACATTGCTACAAATGCGAAATGTTACGTATGTATTTTGTAAAGTCTCCTGAGTAAACGCGCCAACTCTCCGCCACTTCCGACACATAGTGTAGCCTCAGAACACTTTCAAATTGGCGTCTGTAGGTGGTGTACGTTACAAAAACGTCCCGTCATTGAATTTCTCACTCCAGAGGAATAAACTGTGGGGTATATTCACAAACGCTTGTGCAAAGTCTATGGAGCATTTGCTGTCGACAGAAGTAGAGTTAGTCGCTGGGTACGGAGGGTGGGGTCATCAGGCGGTTCGGCGGAGCTCCACGATTTGCAGCGGTCTAAGAGACCATCCACAGCTGTCGCACCTGACATGTGGCAGCGAGATGATGTTTTCATTCTCGGGGACACGCATTACTACCTGCCAATTGCCCCTGCGTCTGTCAAGCAGCAAAGGAAGTGTGGATACATTTATCCACACTCCTGAGTATCAAACGTGTCCAAGATAAGTCCCCCGTTGTCTAACAAAAAATGTTCAAATGTGTGTGAAATCTTACGAGAATAACTGCTAAGGTCATCACTCCCTAAGCTTACACACTACTTAACCTAAATTATCCTAAGGACAAACACATACACCCATGCCCGAGGGAGGACTCTAACCTCCACCGGGACCAGCCGCACAGTCCATGACTGCAGCGCCGAAGACCGCTCAGCTACTCCCGCGCGGCGGTGTCTAACAGTGGATCACAAATCGCACAGAAAAAACATTTGACTGGATTTCTTGCAACGTTTTGAAGCTGAGGGGCAGTTCTTCTTGTCCCGGGCTGTGACGGGTGATAAAACCTGATCCGCCATTTTGAGCCCGAAACAAAGCGGCAGTCGATGGAATGGCGCCATTCCCACTTCACAGACGAAAAAAGTCGAAGCCACTGCTTCCGCCAGTAAGGTCATGATTACCGTGTTCTGGGACTTTGAAGGTGTGATTCTCATTGATGTGATGCTAAAAGGCGGTACCTCAAATTCAGAAGTACACTCCTGGAAATTGAAATAAGAACACCGTGAATTCATTGTCCCAGGAAGGGGAAACTTCATTGACACATTCCTGGGGCCAGATACATCACATGATCACACTGACAGAACCACAGGCACATAGACACAGGCAACAAAGCATGCACAATGTCGGCACTAGTACAGTGTATATCCACCTTTCGCAGCAATGCAGGCTGCTATTCTCCCATGGAGACGATCGTAGAGATGCTGGATGTAGTCCTGTGGAACGGCTTGCCATGCCATTTCCACCTGGCGCCTCAGTTGGACCAGCGTTCGTGCTGGACGTGCAGACCGCGTGAGACGACGCTTCATCCAGTCCCAAACATGCTCAATGGGGGACAGATCCGGAGATCTTGCTGGTCAGGGTAGTTGACTTACACCTTCTAGAGCACGTTGGGTGGCACGGGATACATGCGGACGTGCATTGTCCTGTTGGTACAGCAAGTTCCCTTGCCGGTCTAGGAATGGTAGAACGATGGGTTCGATGACGGTTTGGATGTACCGTGCACTATTCAGTGTCCCCTCGACGATCACCAGTAGTGTACGGCCAGTGTAGGAGATCGCTCCCCACACCATGATGCCGGGTGTTGGCCCTGTGTGCCTCGGTCGTATGCAGTCCTGATTGTGGCGCTCACCTGCACGGCGCCAAACACGCATACGACCATCATTGGCACCAAGGCAGAAGCGACTCTCATCGCTGAAGACGACACGTCTCCATTCGTCCCTCCATTCACGCCTGTCGCGACACCACTGGAGGCAGGCTGCACGATGTTGGGGCGTGAGCGGAAGACGGCCTAACGGTGTGCGGGACCGTTGCCCAGCTTCATGGAGACGGTTGCGAATGGTCCTCGCCGATACCCCAGGAGCAACAGTGTCGCTAATTTGCTGGGAAGTGGCGGTGCGGTCCCCTACGGCACTGCGTAGGATCCTACGGTCTTGGCGTGCATCCGTGCGTCGCTGCGGTCCGGTCCCAGGTCGACGGGCACGTGCACCTTCCGCCGACCACTGGCGACAACATCGATGTGCTGTGGAGACCTCACGCCCCACGTGTTGAGCAATTCGGCGGTACGTCCACCCGGCCTCCCGCATGCCCACTATACGCCCTCGCCTAAAGTCCGTCAACTGCACATACGGTTCACGTCCACGCTGTCGCGGCATGCTACCAGTGTTAAAGACTGCGATGGAGCTCCGTATGCCACGGCAAACTGGCTGACACTGACGGCGGCGGTGCACAAATGCTGCGCAACTAGCGCCATTCGACGGCCAACACCGCGGTTCCTGGTGTGTCCGCTGTGCCGTGCGTGTGATCATTGCTTGTACAGCCCTCTCGCAGTGTCCGGAGCAAGTATGGTGGGTCTGACACACCGGTGTCAATGTGTTCTTTTTTCCATTTCCAGGAGTGTATATGTCAACACACACAACACATCAACAGACACAAGACACGCTTCGGCGACTGCGGCGCCACAGCAACCCAGGAGATGTTTTGCTGCAACACGATAATGTTCGGTGGCGCACAGTCTTTTGTTGCACCTCAAGCGATAACAACTCAGATTATTCAATGTAAATGACAGGAAAAATCAACTGAACTTTGAGGCTTAATTCTGTACACACCAGGAAGGAACTCGTCAATCACGGAGTTGTCAAACATACCTTGCCTTGTTGCCAAATCTCAGTTACAGTACCAGCAGTAAGAAGACGAACCGATGTGATCCTACAGCGGGCTGGGAAGTGACCATAGCTGGCCTCACAAAGACGCGGCTGCCACGGCCTTGAATACGTGATGCGTCTGATTCGCATTTCTGCAACTAGGTTTAGGGACTGGAGCGTAGTTACTAATAATACTCAGAACTGACTGCAAACTGAACATCATAAATCAGTAATTCTAATAGTTGTTTTCATATTTCTTTCGTAAGTGTACTCATAACTAAGAAACTCATTCACAGACGTTTCCATGCCTTGCCGATAGTCGAGCACACCAAACAAATAAAAACACAAAAAATAGTGTGTGTGTGTGTGTGCGTGTGTGTGTGTGTGTGTGAGTGAGAGTGAGAGAGAGAGAGAGAGAGAGAGAGAGAATAAAAAGGAATAGAGAGAGGGTAAAAAATAGTTGTAAAGAAATTGAATACTCGTATGTAAAGAAATCTTTCATCAGAATGAGAAGTTCCACATCATCACGAAATGTCGTATTCATGATCTATGGAACAATGATTAATGTAATCTAATCATATTGCTCACTAGCCATGAAGAGTCGTGAATTACCGAAATTTTCGACAATATCAGTAACCAAATCTAAACGTGAAAATAAAAGACGAAAGTGCAGTGCAGCGCAGAATCTGGCACTGTGCAAGATCTACGCTTTTTCATCTTCAGATCTATACAAATAATGTATACTAACGAGCGTATTCATTGCTTTCGTAATGTTTCCCTCTTGTTTAGTCTTATAATGATGAACTGGATCCACATTTATGAGCCTGATTGTTTCTTTGTATCCTTCCATCTACTATCGTTGTGTATTATTGCTCGGTGTGCAAAAAGCAAAATAATAGGCATGCTCCCACGAGGTATTAGAACGAGGTCGCAAGAAGGCTAACGAATTATAATCAAAATACAGTGAGACGCCAATTTGTCTGTAGTCATGGTGTTAAGTCGACAGAAATAGTTGGGTGGCGCAGTGGTTAGACACTGGACTCGCATTCGGGAGGACGACGGTTCAATCCCGCGTCCGGCCATCCTCATTTAGGTATTCCGTGATTTCCCTAAATCACTCCAGGCAAATGCCGGGATGGTTCCTCTGAAAGGGCACGGCCGACTTCCTTCCTAATCCTTCCCTAATCCGATGAGGCCGATGACCACGCTGTCTGGTCTCCTTCCCCAAACCAACCAACAACCAGAAATAGTTGGGTATTATTGCCTACATCACCAGCGTCCCATTATCGGCTTCTCTTACTGAGATTTTCATATTACCCAGAACACAAGACTCCGAGATAAATGTGTATATTCTTCATGACAAAACATCCCACATTCCATTCATCCTGATCCATTCGTTACGTGCATCGGCAGCAATGAGTGATAGGAAAGCTGTTTTGAGGTGACGAATAACAATAACAACGGTAGTAACAACAAATCCGTAATCAAGGATGTTTACTGCATTGCAGACAATTGTTAATGATTAACAAAATAGCCAAGAAAGACTGAGTCTTTAATTGGCGCACTGCATAGGTGTTCTTACCACTTTGTTACTGAATTCTGTTCTGGTTGTTTGCAAAGAGAAAAGAAAAAACGCTGTAGCCATACATATCGCAAGTACAACGAGATATTACGGATCAACTATCCTTGCTTTACATCACGAGACAAACATGGCGTCACCGAGCTGATATTTGAAATACATTTCCGTTTTCTCTCTTTGTGTCTCTCTTTTTATTATTCTTTTTATTGTTTGAGGAAGCATCGAGAAGCGCGAGTAATAAGCAAGTCGGCATTTAACCTATTTACAGTTATTTACATCGGGATACATAATGCAAAAATACATCTTTTAAGCGCATTAGTGCGTAATTACAATTATTGAGAGTCTACTCATGAGCTTGCTCGCCTTCAGTGGGGTGAAACCTTTGCACTTCATGTCTATACATTTATTTCTCAAACAGTCACCCTCATGATGAACACATTTCTCCCAAAGAGAGGTCAGTTTTTTGGTACCGTCACTGTAGAATGTTTTGTCTGTTCACCGAGTCACATCACCTCTGCTTGCACTGTTTCATCACTACACAAAATGGGGTTGTCGAAGGTTTTCCTTAAGGTATGGAAACAGATGAAAATCGGATGGGAGACTGTGGTGATTGTATGTAGGATGATCGATGACAGGGAACCCAAGGCGTCAAATTAGTGCAGAAGTCGCAGCGGTTGCGTATGGCATTGCCATGCTCAAAGAGATATTGCTTTTGTTTGGACGAACTCTTGGAATTTGAAGTTCGATTACAGCAGGCTATTTCTCAGCACAGATGTAGTCCCGTTACACAGTGCTATTTAACTCGCTAAAATTTGGAGACAGCAAGTGGCAGCGGGTTGCAAATATGTATAAATGAAGAATAAAGACGTAGAATGTTAATAAAATTTGTTTTATTTAAAAAGCTTCATGAGTTTTCACATGAAGAATTTGGAGGCACCACGTCCTTGTATTTAGAAACCTGGACCTCATTCCTTGTTCGCTAACTATTAGCATTTTCTGTTACGATTATTTACGTATATGGTGTCATTTTAAGTGTGTTATTCAACCAAGCAATTGCGAGAACTAGTAGTGAAGGGCGCTGCTGAGGTGTTTTATACTATCGGACTGTTGGGACTGTTTTGTGACGAATTGAATCTGTAAAAGTAGTACGGTGTCGTGTGTTTAATTATGTCTCATTGAAATTAGTGAACTAACCAACACCGAGAATATTCACAGTTAGTAGAATTATTCTTATATATGTGACTTTTATCACTTGATGATTCATTCTACATTTTTTTTATTTCATACTACAGTTGAAGTATGGAAGATAATTTTGGACATCGCCAGGTAACATATGTTAAACAAAACTACGTGCCAGTGGCGTTCTGAGCCCACGTCATCTGACCGTTCGTCTGCTCTTTGTGTAACGCGGTAAACTCAAAGAAACTTGAACGAACCATCTGCCACTACACCTTTACTCTGTAAGCCACTTTATCGTGTGTGGCGGAGGGTACTTGTGGTACATCTATCACTTCTCTCTTTCTTTGTTCCATTCTCGAACAGTGTCTGGGAAGAACGCCTCTCGGCAAACCTAATTACTCTAAATTTTTCTATTTTTGTGACGCTTCTACCTGAAAAAATATATGGCGCATGACTATTCTTCGAATGTACGCTCTCAGAATTTCAACAGAAAACCTCTCTGTGTCACACAGCGACACTTTTATGTCTGCCACTTCAGTTTGGTAAGTATTTCATTTAAATCTTGCGCTTGCCAACAAAACGCGTTGCTCTTCACTGCATCTTCTTTCTCTTTTCTAGCAACTGGCAGTGATCCAATATTGTTTGCCGGCCGTTGTGATCGAGCGGTTCTAGGCGCTTCAGACCGGAACCACGCTGCTGCTACGGTCGCAGGTTCGAATCCTGCCTCGGGTATATATATCTGTGATGTCCTTAGGTTAGTTAGGTTTGAGTAGTTCTAAGTCTATGGCGACTGATGACCTCAGATGTTAAGTCCCATAGTGCTTAGAGCCATTTCGAATTTTGATGAGCGACACACAGGAAACAATGATTACGAGGTTTTGAAGGCCACTTCTTTCACTGATGAGTTAACGTTCTCTTCAGGCTGCTCCAACAGACCTCACCTTGTCATCTGCTCGCTATTCTCAGGTATTTTCCATTTCTTCCTGTATCCAGTGATTTATCGCCAGTGGTGCATTAGAAAAGTAATGGATATTTGGAATTAAGCATTTTTGTGTGACCAGAGTCAGTTACACAAATCGTTAATCCTTTGCAGGTTTTCCTGCATTAGTTAAAGTTTCCTGGTGTTGCAGCCTTTCCATAGACAACCAGCATCGCCTGCAAACAGCCTCGTAGAAAAAAATGGCTGTGAGCACTATGGGACTTAACATCTGAGGTCATTAGTCCCCTAGAACTTAGAATTACTTAAACCTAACTAACCTAAGGACATCACACATATCCATGCCCGAGGCAGGATTCGAACCTGCGACGCTTGCAGTCGCGCGGTTCCGGACTGCAGCGCCTAGAACCGCGTGGCCACCGAGGTCGGCGCCTCGTAGAAGTTCCGTCATTTTCGACTACACCATTTATATACAGGGTGTAACGAGTATAAATCCAGATAATTTTATATGTGATACCTTAATATGTCGATACATCAACTTGAGAGTCGTTTTCTCTCTGCACCACACAGTCTTTCCACAAACACGTAACAAACTTTACAACCTAATGCTTTACTGCTTGCACTAACTACACCACGAAACTGACATCACCAGTCATATAGATAACTCGTTTCGCGTCCATGAGGCCACACTTCAACACCTGACCTGCTGCCCAGGGGGAAATAGACGTTAATGTCTTGCTTTTGCCACCTGTATTTGGAGATACTAACCAACCTAAAAACAAACATCTTGTAATATTTACGAGGGGCGTTCAGCAACCAATGCAATACATTTTTTACAGCCGATTTCCTTTGAAAAAAATTCAAAATTTATTGTGGAAAATTGTGTAATATTACCACTCCCACCCCTATAGTTTCGTGTATTTCCTAAACAGTGGGCATAACGTAGGTGCATTTCAAGCAGTAAACTGTCAGTGGATTTCTTTTATTGGAATGTCAGGGCATTGCTTACAGATGTCTATGGAGAGTTTCCAGTCAACAAAAGCGTGGTGAGTCGTTGGGCGAGTCGGCTGTCACCCATGCCTGCCCGATCTCCCACTAGCCGGCTAGCATTACTGGCATGGGTGGATACTCTCATTCGAGGAGACTGACAGAGCACAATAAAACGTCTCACTATACAACTGGACGCGTCTGTTGGAAGTGCTGAAACTCTCATCCACCAGTTGGGATACTCGAAGTTGTGGCGCCACCAATTACCTCTCTGCCAAACATAAAACCATAAAAATCAATGAGGACCATCCATCTGTGCAGATTTGCTTTACCAATATGAGACTAACGCAAGCGAATCTCATTCCATTCGATCCAGGAATCCACAATGGGGCAGTACATCACCTCTCCTCCGAAGAAAAAGTTCAAAGCAGCACCCGCAGTGGGTACAGTCATCAGTATGTTCATCGCCACAAAAATGCAAACGATATTCTCCTTCTTCGTAACAATACAAGGACTCAAAATGGCCGCGCAACCAAGAGGAACTCACAACACTTGATTGTTTCTTCTCATCCACCCTCCAGCGGCGATCTTGTACCTTCCAAATTCCGTCTGTTTGGCCCAATGTAGGGTGCACTTTGGTACTCTGCCTTAAGCAGTATGTGGATGATGAGGAGGCTACTGATGCAGGAAGACGTTGGCTGTGGTACCATGCGTGTATTTAGGCCCTTCCAATGAGGTGGCATGAGGTCACCATACTGAAAGAAATTATGTTGAACACTACGATTTTTGTAGCCAAAACAGGGAAGAATGATATGGTGTATTGAGACAAAGACTAGAAAAACTGTTTTCAGAAAAAAAGTATTGCATTACTTATTAAATGTCCCTTCTATAGTTATTATATAAATCACACATGTTTTTAGAGCGATCTGATATTGTAATTTATAATACTGGAAGCCAAGATCGCTTGATTTGAAATAGTTTATTTCAACACCAGTTTTTGACAGTACCCATCCTTCATCCTCAGATTCTCAGATCTCCCAGAAACATAATTACAAACCATCTGCCGGCCGCGGTGGTCTAGCGGTTCTAGGCGCCCAGTCGGAACCGCGCGACTGCTACGGTCGCAGGTTCGAATCCTGCCTCGGGCATGGATGTGTGTGATGTCCTTAGGTTAGTTAGGTTTAAGTAGTTCTAAGTTCTAGGGGACTGATGACCTCAGATGTTAAGTCTCATAGTGCTCAGAGCCATTTGAACCATTTTGAACAAATCATCTCATCGATATACTGCGAAATTTCTCCAAATATAATAATAAAGCTATATACCGGTTTGCATTATGTATTTTACAAACAAATGCGGAACTGTTATTGTAACTGAGCGTGTTCTCAGAACGTCAACCGAATCATGTATAATTATATTTCGGGGAGGTCTGAGAATCTCGGGATGACAGTTACTTATTGTCGAGTCAGGTGATGAAATAAACTATTTCACATCAGACTTGTAGATTGAAACTGAAGAAACTGCAAAAAGGTGGGAATTTAAGGAGATGGGACCTGGATAAACTGAAAGAACCAGAGGTTGTAGAGAGTTTCAGGAAGAGCATAAGGGAACAATTGACAGGAATGGGGGAAAGAAATACAGTAGAAGAAGAATGGGTAGCTCTGAGGGATGAAGTAGTGAAGGCAGCAGAGGATCAAGTAGGTAAAAAGACGAGGGCTAGTAGAAATCCTTGGGTAACAGAAGAAATATTGAATTTAATTGATGAAAGGAGAAAATATAAAAATGCAGTAAATGAAGCAGCCAAAAAGGAATACAAACGTCTCAAAAATGAGATCGACAGGAAGTGCAAAATGGCTAAGCAGGGATGGCTAGAGGACAAATGTAAGGATGTGGAGGCTTGTCTCACTAGGGGTAAGATAGATACTGCCTACAGGAAAATTAAAGAGACCTTTGGAGAGAAGAGAACCACTTGTATGAATATCAAGAGCTCAGATGGCAACCCAGTTCTAAGCAAAGAAGGGAAGGCAGAAAGGTGGAAGGAGTATATAGAGGGTTTATACAAGGGCGATGTACTTGAGGACAATATTATGGAAATGGAAGAGGATGTAGATGAAGACGAAATGGGAGATAAGATACTGCTTGAAGAGTTTGACAGAGCACTGAAAGACCTGAGTCGAAACAAGGCCCCGGGACTGGATAACATTCCATTTGAACTACTGATGGCCTCGGGAGAGTCAGTCATGACAAAACTCTACCATCTGGTGAGCACGATGTATGAGACAGGAGGAATACCCACAGACTCCAAGAAGAATATAATAATTCCAATCCCAAAGAAAGCAGGTGTTGACAGATGTGAAAATTACCGAACTATCAGTTTAATAAGTCACAGCTGCAAAATACTAATTCTTTACAGACTAATGGAAAAACTGGTAGAAGCTGACCTCGGGGAAGATCAGTTTGGATTCCGTAGAAATGTTGGAACACGTGAGGCAATACTGACCTTACGACTTATCTTAGAAGAAAGATTAAGAAAAGGCAAACCTACGTTTCTAGCATTTGTAGACTTAGAGAAAGCTTTTGACAATGTTAACTGGAATACTCTCTTTCAAATTCTGAAGGTGGCAGGGGTAAAATACAGGGAGTGAAAGGCTATTTACAGTTTGTACAGAAACCAGATGGCAGTTATAAGAGTCGAGGGGCATGAAAGGGAAGCAGTGGTTGGGAAAGGAGTAAGACAGGGTTGTAGCCTCTCCCCGATGTTATTCAATCTGTATATTGAGCAAGCAGTAAAGGAAACAAAAGAAAAATTCGGAGTAGGTATTAAAATTCATGGAGAAATAGTAAAAACTTTGAGGTTCGCCGATGACATTGTAATTCTGTCAGAGACAGCAAAGGACTTGGAAGAGCAGTTGAACGGAATGGACATTGTCTTGAAAGGAGGATATAAGATGAACATCAACAAAAGCAAAACGAGGATAATGTACTGTAGTCAAATTAAGTCGGGTGATGCTGAGGGAATTAGATTAGGAAATGAGACACTTAAAGTAGTAAAGGAGTTTTGCTATTTAGGGAGTAAAATAACCGATGATGGTCGAAGTAGAGAGGATATAAAATGTAGACTGGCAATGGCAAGGAAAGCGTTTCTCAAGAAGAGGAATTTGTTAACATCGAGTATAGATTTAAGTGTCAGGAAGTCATTTCTGAAAGTATTTGTATGGAGTGTAGCCATGTATGGAAGTGAAACATGGACGATAACTAGTTTGGACAAGAAGAGAATAGAAGCTTTCGAAATGTGGTGCTACAGAAGAATGCTGAAGATGAAGTGGGTAGATCATGTAACTAATGAGGAGGTATTGAATAGGATTGGGGAGAAGAGAAGTTTGTGGCACAACTTGACTAGAAGAAGGGATCGGTTGGTAGGACATGTTTTGAGGCATCAAGGGATCACAAATTTAGCATTTGAGGGCAGTGTGGAGGGTAAAAATCGTAGAGGGAGACCAAGAGATGAATACACTAAGCAGATTCAGAAGGATGTAGGTTGCAGTAGATACTGGGAGATGAAGAAGCTTGCACAGGATAGAGTAGCATGGAGAGCTGCATCAAACCAGTCTCAGGATGAAGACCACAACAACATCAGACTTCTGGTCCGCTTCCCAACAAGCTCTACATACTTCACAAAAGTACAGTGCTGGGCTGTACCGAAGGCGAGGGACACGGCGTTCACCTGGACACCGTGTTCTTCGGCGCTCTGGATCTCACGGACTACCATACTGAGATGAATGTCGCTACATCTATGTTTGCGGCATCCATATTGATTTCTATAGAAGGGGTTCCTGATGTACAAGATGGACGTAACGCTTGACCGTATAACATGCCCCACAATTCTACGACGAAAAAACATGAATGATACAGGCCTACAGCTATGTGTGTTTCCTTGAACTCCAGATTGACCTGCCCTTTTTTCAGTCGAATAGTACCTTTCATTGCTTCAGCGACCTGCGATAGGCTGCTGTCAGAAGAGGATGTATCGTCTGTACTTAACTTGTCGACTGAATGTGTTCCCGTGTGTGATTTCTGTTCTAGAAGTATTAAAAATTTGCTTGCAGTAAAGATACCCTTGGTTCATTCCGATGTATAAGTTTTCACCGCTCTGCGCAGTTATAAGAAATTGATCGAATGGGGAAGCTTATATTGAAACAGAGCGATTATATAAAGTTAGAAAAGTTAAATTGGTTTACTGCTTCTCGAATTCTTTACTGGTTAGTAAGTTATCAACACTAGAAATGGTTGGAGAAACAGCAACATGATGCAAAAAAGGTTAAAAAATTCTGAGTTAAACGTTGTACGTTGAATACAGAAACAAAATTATTCGTACAGAGTCTTTAGGCAACATGTAGATCGAAGCGATAAGTTCAAATGGTTCAAATGGCTCTGAGCACTATGGGACTTAACTTCTGAGATCATCAGCCCCCTAGAACGTAGAACTACTTAAACCTAACTAACCTAAGGACATCACACATCCATCCCCGAGGCAGGATTCGAACCTGCGACCGTAGCGGCGCGCGGCTCCAGACTGTAGCGCCTAGAACGAAGCGACATTCGTAGTATATACATAGTTAAGGCTCAACGGCCACTTGACCAACTTCTTTTTCTGTGCGAATGCATAAACAGTGTCAGAACTCTTACGGGAATCGGCAACACGCCGCGAGTAATCAGTATAATGGGCGGGGGCACTACGTATGTAGTGCGGGACAATACGTTGAGAATGCGGGTTTCGCGGGAGGCGTGCCAACGATAAATCCATGCAGTCGCGCTATCCTTTGTGTTCTCGGTGGCTCAGATCGATAGAGCGTCTGCCATGTAAGCAGGAGATCCCGTGTTCGAGTCCCGATCGGGGGACACATTTTCATCTGTCCCCGTTGACGTATGTCAATGCCTGTAAGCAACTAAGGGTGTTCATTTCACTGTAAGATCGTAGTTTGTTTATGGAAAGGATATGTCTTTGAAATGAGGTTCTTAGATTATTTGAGGGGAATAGAGTGGGTGTGTTGGGGGGGGGGGAGGGAGTTCTTCATTGGCGCTGTGTAGATAAAGTGAATTTCGTTATCCTTATTAGCTTCGTTGGTGGGGGATTATCTACATCACTGTCTTCGTTTCAGCTGTGTATGTCATGTGACATTTCCAATTCTGATCATAATGGTTTCCTTCTTTGACTTGGGGCGGGAGATGGGTGGGGGGAGGTACCACTGTGTGGTGTGCGTACTGTAAAACCTTCGGTACACACACCATCAGATCATTTGACTTGTCGCTCTATCGAAGTAGGCGAGTGTTAGCAATAGGTCTCATGGTCTTGTCGTGGCGTGTTTATCTTCTGCCGTTAGGTCAGACGATAGAAATGTAAGCTTAGAATCGCAGATTGACTGTGACCAACTTTAAAGAGAATTTGATTAATTTTCACACACATTTATTAAAATAATAAGTAACATAGACATTACGTTACTTGATTCTGGATGCTGTTTACAACTGACAATCTGAAGTTCCTTTGGTCTTAGCACGTTAATCTTATTCTCACATATCTCTGATATTTGACAAAGTGTCTATACATTTCTCTTCATGGCTATGTACGGGAATATGATAATCTTATTAGGCGCAGACTGAAACTTGACTACGGACAAATGCAGACTGATGCAGACTGACTAATTGGAAGTCTGTACACTCGTTATAATAGCTCGAGCGTTCAGGTATCACTGCGCGAGTGTGATACGCGAGGAGAAAAGGTTCTACATTAGCAGCAATCTCATTGGCTGCGTTACATATTAATACGCCGATCGGCGGAAGCAGAATTTGGTCTGTCTCTATGGCAGCGCCATCTCGAAGTGCGGAGATGGGCGAGCGCTGCGCCTGCGCTGTTGTGCTTGGCGGGGGTGCGCTCTATTGGGAAAGTTGTGTACGCGCTCACCACGCGGAACTATGTACACAACACACTGTCTTCATTTGAGCTACATATGTCTAGAAATACATTCTATTCCAGTTGTGTATTTCTTATACTCTTTGGTTGGGTTTATTCTCGAGGAAATCGTGAGAGTTATTTTCCGATTATGTAACATTCTTGGAGTGATGTTAGTCTTATTGTAGTATTTTTATTTTGCTCCGCCCAGAAATCCCCAATTCCCGTGGTTGTCCCATTAGTTTCATTTCATATTTCGCATATTCCTTACATTCGTTTGCGACCATCACATGGTAGTAATCTTGAAGTATGCTAGAGGTCTGGTATTAAATCTGTGGTTGTCATAATAAAGGAAGTACGCTTTACATCCCCGATATAACGCCATAGGGCAAAGTAGACGTGTAGAATCGGAACGTGCGTTAATCCCAAATGTTGTTCTTGTTACCGCGTTCCGTCATTTTCAGCAACTTTTGGCCGTATGTATTGGCATCAATTTTTGGCTTTCTGTATTGGTATCACTTCCTGCTCTTTGTACTGATGACTAGTTTTTCAGTTGAGTGATATACGTCGACTGATGTTTCAGGAAAAGTTTAGAATAATGCCAGTGCTGTACTGACGTGTTTCATGCAGGAATGTTGTCAGTGCTTGCCGTGATGTACTATGGGAGCAAAAGAAGGTGTGTCAGCTTTTCATGTTACACAGCCAATGAGAGGCGAGCAGGCAGACAACGTGTATTGAAGTAATACTTTCTGAAGAAAGGGCGAAACATTGCCGTAAAAGTGGTTTCTAGATTTATTTGCCCCTTCTTTTTTAGTCGTAGCTATCTAAAACTGTGCTGGTGTCTGCAAACTAAGGACAGCGTCACAATTGATGACGTACAAGAAAATGTTGTGAGAAATTTCTGCCGCGCAGGATTAGGCGAGCGGTCTAAGGCGCTGCAGTCATGGACTGTGCGGCTGGTCCCGGCGGAGGTTCGAGTCCTCCTTCGGGAAGGGGTGTGTGTGTTTGTTCTTAGGATAATTTAGGTTGATGACCTTAGCAGTTAAGTCCCATAAGATTTCACACACATTTGAACATTTTTTTGAAATATTTCTGTGCTTCCTATTTCTACGCAATCGATCTGCATGAACTTTTAGCAACCATTCATTTCAATTTAAAGAATTTACTAATTTCTTCAATCCATGATCATCCCGATTATTGCAAAAGAAAAATCAGTTGTTTCTTTTCATAAATGACAAATCTATCGGCCAGCATTGCACAGGGCTCTGCCAGAAAAATTTATTGTAAGAGCAGATATATATGCGTTATCCGGCGACTTCATTGAGGTAAGAATTTTTCTTTTTTATTCAGAATGATCTTTCAGGGCCATGACGCAGCACTGCTGACGTCCAAAATTTACCAGGTTAAATTCACAGTCAATTATTGAAAAGTTATAAGTGAGCGACAATTTAATTGAGAGGTTAGTTACATTGTATTATTACCAGGTTACTAAATTTATTTTTTTGTTGGGATATTACACTGAATGTGAACGACATATTTATAATTTTTACTGTTGAGAAGTTTAGAAATTTTTCTGTTTTAAGGTTGCACTAAATGTGAATTTATTTTTTGGGAGGATACACTAAATGAGAATATTATTCATATTTATTTTATTTTGTGGGGAGGTTACACTTGTCGACAACCGGCCAGGATCTTATTTTCTTTGTGAATTTCTGAGAAGTAGTCATATATCTGCTCTTATTTACTTAATATTAAACGTAGTTTGCATCTGGCGCAACGCACTTACTAATTTGTCACTCTTTCTTTCACAGATCATCGGCAATTTATTGCTCTTTGTTGTAATTGTGTTTGTTCCATTTTTTCTTCGTCTTTGTTTCATTTTGTGCTTAATTTTTATTTGTGAAAAATGCCGTGAAAAACTGTTAACAGTACATCGCGATGTGCAATGAGTGAAATAGCCGACTCGAATAATTTGACCGATAATACTAGCGACACTCTGTGTAATAGTGATAATCCTGTAATTACAGATAATCAGTGTGTGCCGATCTCTAGTACTGATTTTATTCCAGATGATGAGCAAACAAATTCATTTATGTCCACACTTAATTTAACGGCAAATGATGACGAGGCGCGTTCCGAACAGATAAATGTCTCTAACGAAAATGAACAGTGTAGTCAAAATATGTCAGATTTATTTGATTCCGATGTAGCGACCAACAGTGCACATCCGATTGGCAAACCTTTTTGTGAATCAGAGAATGACCAAATGCAGACACATCACCACACAGTTCAGAGAAAAGATTCGCTAATTTTGGCTTGGATCAAGTTATGGCATTATTGCTACAAATTAATGAAAATAATGAAAATCTGAAACAACAACTTAATGAAAAACTAGACAACAATTCCAAACAGTTGAATGAAAAATACGACAACCTTAATGAATCGAACAAACAACTTAAAGAAAAACTAGACAGCAATTCCAAACAGTCGAATGATAAACAAGACAACAATTTCAAACAACTTAGTGAACAGATTACAGCCGTTGCTACGCAATGTCATGATACTAAAGAACAATTACGTGAGGAAATTAAGGCTTGTGCTAGTAACAGTAGTGAATAAATTAGATCTGTGACACAAGAATTAAGTAATACACATGTAGCCACAACTAAATTACTTAGAGATGAAATTAGTGCAGTCGTTAAACAATGTTCTGAAAACGCAACACAGTTACGCGACGAGTTTAAATTAATGTCAGCAGAACTTTCACGCACACTGGATGCGAAAGTAGACGCGAAATTTGACCAACAGAACAGCCAAATTGACGAACGTTTTAATCTCCACCTACAAAACAGTGAAACGCGTTACAGTAAATTTATACAGGAACAGAATAAAGTAAAGCAACAAGTCATGGAAACAATTACTGCACAGACACAGGAAGATAAGCGTAAATTGTTTACGAAAGCAAAAACATACGTAGACAACAATATTGCTACAGTATCAGACGAAATCAAACAGTTGAACACCGAATTGCATTATGAAATCTCCCTGGCCCGCAGCTCGTGGTCGTGCGGTAGTGTTCTCGCTTCCCGCGCCCGGGTTCCCGGGTTCGATTCCCGGCGGGGTCAGGGATTTTCTCTGCCTCGCGATGACTGGGTGTTGTGTGACGTCCTTAGGTTAGTTAGGTTTAAGTAGCTCTAAGTTCTAGGGGACTGATGACCATAGACGTTACGTCCTATAGTGCTCAGAGCCATTTGAACCATTTTATGAAATCTCCGATCTTAAAACAAAAACTGACTCACACACATTAGACTTTCAGACAATGACCAACAGACTTGAAAAGTTGGAACTAATATAGGATCCCGATGCCATCAAAGCAGACGTTAAGAAATTGAACAAAACCACACGTAAAATACAAAAACAAATTAATGCTTGTGATACTAAAAACGATGATCAGGTAAAAGCACTGACTGAAAAATATGATGAATTGGCCAGTCGTATTGATATTATCGAAATTAATAATGACACCAAATCAGACGATACTTCACCAGTTTCGTTTAATCAAACACCCGAATTCCAAAATTTACAGCAGACGATCAGTGAGATAGGTTCGTCCAATAATACATTGCGTAGAAAATTGTCATCTTTACAGCAAGAAGTGACGGAGATGAAAAATATTTCATGCGCCACTCTCCGAACATTTGTCAGACTCACACAGCCAGTATAATTTAGGTTATTTACAGAGAGTACGTGAGTTAGATTCCGAACAGTCACAGACAAACAGATTATCATACAACCCTGAACCTGTTCATACATACAGAGACGATAATTTTGATTACAAGCACTTACTATCCGTGAGAAAATTTAAGGAATTTAAAAATGACAGAACACAGATTCTCCCCTTGGATTGGATACAACAATTTAGCTTTGCTTTTCCACCAACTTGGCCCGTAACACACAAACTTGAATTTATTTGCAGTTTTTTGGAAGGCGAACCGGCAACTCGTGTGAGACCGATCGCGAGACAATGCTACTCCATAGAAGAATTTCAGAATGCTTTTCTGTCAGCGTATTGGTCGAAGGCGACACAGCGTGGAATCAAGGATCAATCAATTAGTTTACCGAATTCTGAGAACTCAAATTTTTCCACTGTCACGCAATTTTTGAACACATGGTCCAACAAAACGAGTACTTAAGTGAGCCATACAGTGAATCTGCACTTATCCAATTATGTATTTCTAAACTACCGCGTTCGTTAAGAGTATCACTTTTAACAGGTCAGCAGAAAGAAAATATTTCTGTTACAGTTTTGGAAGTTCTGCAGTCAGATTATTCCTTCATAAACAAAAATTTTTCACATCACAACCAAGGCCAACCAACATACAGTAATTACGATCAGCCACGCTATTTCAATAGCAAAGGTAATAGGCGCTCCAGGAACGACAACCACCAGAACTTTAATAACAGACAAAATTTTAATTATCAGTATCGTCAAAATTATCAGCAACAGGAAACACATTTTGGTAACAATAGAGGTTTTTCCCAACAACAGCAACAAAACGAGCCGGTTAGCATACCTAACCAACAATGTAATGTGCAAGGTCAACCAAGCTTTAATGTTTCGCCGCCTACACGTATAGCGTCGGCTCCGCCAAATAGTAACGCACCGCAAAATGGAAATCACTACGTACAGAAGACACATCATTTCAATTCCTATCGCAAACACGCCGTATAGTAATGACTATCATGACGGACGTAAAAGTAGTGAGCACAATTTTCAGCGTACATTTAATAACAGTCGGTCTTACCAGCATCAGAATCAACCACAACCAATGAACCAGACAGTCGGTATCATCCCGAACGTAATATGTCAGGAAGAAATAACAGAACAGTTCAAATAGTTGAAATGCCACAGCATACTCCCGCAAATAACAGCACGTCAGAAAGAATTTGACTAGATACAGTACAGGTTGCATCTTCCAGCATCGTAAGCACTACTTTTGACACGCAGAATTTTGTTCATGAAAATGTTATTACTTTTGACGACATCAGAGACACTCTTTTGCAGGAAAAACCAGTTATTCAAAAAACCATTTCCCACCCTGTCATTGAAGTAAAGATTGGATCATCCAAATTTTCAGCAGTAATCGATTCTGGATCACCTATGTCAGTTATAAATGAAACATTCAAAGAATGTAACAAAGAGAATACCTATCCTACGTTACCATTAGGCAGAACTTAAGTAAAAGGAGCAGTATCTGGTAAAGGAGTAGATGTAAAATTACAGACACACTTATCGTTTTGTATTGCAGGTCATACGTTCCGCTCAAATTTTTGGATTGTTCCCTTATTGACAACAGACGTTATTTTAGGTACGAATTTTCTGGTACAACAACACGCAATTATTGACTTTCAAAATTCCTATTTAATGTTAAAGGATGAAAATGTACAACTGGCATTAGAATTTCAGCACCCTTTATCTGTAGAAGAACAAACAAGTAATCGAACAGAGGTCATTTCTACATCGCGTTACATAGACTGTCATTTGACACTGTTCACAGATACGTACATACACAGCTACTATACACCAGACGAAGCCGACTATGACGTTATGCAAATGATTTCTGATAAAGTAAAACATAGCAGTGCAAATACAGACGACGAACGTACAGAGCTACTCAAAATTCTTTTACAGCGAGCTCCAGTTTTTGACAACATCCCTGGTACTATGTCCGGTTTTATGTATGAATTTCAAGTTAAACAGCACGACACGTTTAAAGCCAAACATTATCCCATTCCATATATATTCATAGAGAACAAGTTAAGAAAGAATTGCAAGCTATGCTTGACCAAGGAATTATTGAACCGGCAGTTAGTCCGTACATACACCCGCTCCATATTGTTAAGAAAAAGGATGGTTCACTTCGGCTCGTACTTGATTCACGTCACATCAATGACATTATTATTCATGAAACAGATCGCCCACAGACACTAGAAGAACTTCTAGAGAAATTTCATGGTACTGCTATTTATTCCACATTAGATTTGAAATCGGGATCTTGGCAAATTCAGCTCCATCCGAACTGCAGAAAGTACACAGCATTTCTCTGTTTTGGTGATTGTTATCAATTTTGCAAATTACCGTTCGGTTTAACAATTTCTTCAGCAGTATTTATTCGCGGTTTGAATAGTATACTTCCGACACAACTTAAAGACAGAATCACAACGTATGTAGACGACATCCTTATTGCAGAAGCTAACTGGTCTGAACACAATTTGATTCTGGAATAACTGTTTCAAACTTTTCGTGCACAAGGACTGACAGTTAATCTTAGCAAATCACACTTTGGGAAAACTTCTATAAAATTTCTTGGACACGTAATTTCAGCAGAAAGCATTGCGCCTGACCCGGAAAAACTTCAAGCTTTACGTGACATTACTGTTCCAACGACAAAGAAACAACTACGCAGCTTTCTGGGTTTAATTAACTTTTTCCGTAAATTTATTCATTACTCTGCTTGAGACACCCAAAGATTATGCCAATTGACGGGTAAAAACGCTATTTGGTCCTGGGATAGCCAAGCACACTCTTGAGTTTGTTAATTTGAATGCACCACTTTTATCACACCCAGATCTAACTAGAAATTTTTCCACTGCCACCGACAGTTCTAACACCGCTTTAGGCGTACACATTTTTCAGGAAATTGAAGAAGACGGTAATACAGTGATTAAAAACATCGCCTTTGGAAGTCGCATTCTGTCACCTGCTGAACGCAATTATTCTGTTACAGAACTTGAAACATTACGTGTTGTCTGGGCATTTACGAGATTTAGGCATTTTCTTTATGGAAGACATACTACCGTTTATACAGACCATAGAGCTATCCAGTTTTTACTTTCATCAAATTTTACACACGACAGATTAAGCAGATGGAAACTTTATTTACAGAAATTTAAGTTTACAATTGTTCACATTCCCGGTACACAAAATATTGTAGCAGACGCACTATCCCGTTCATGAACAATCAGCAAGACATCGCAACCATCTTCTGCGAAGCAAATCCTAGCGTCATGTATATTCAACAAGTTGCATTCGAAAATTTTATTTCGTCATCATTACGAGACATAGCACAAGAGCAGAGCAAAGACAACGTGTGGAAAGAAATTAAACGCCTTTGGCAAGATAGGAATAATGTTACCGTCAGAAACCATTACACTGTACGCAATATATTTCTGTTTCGCTGCTCTCAGCCTGACAGCAATAATTGTTTTTATGCATTCCTGACGAGCTTGTTAACAAATTAATGTGGTATACTCCTTTAAGTTACGCACATTACGGAGCCAGAAAATGTTTTCTTATACTGGGACAGAACTGTTATTTTGCGAACATGGAGAGACTTATTCGACGAGTTTTAGCGTCATGTAAAATCTGCCAGGAAGCTAAATCAGACACGACTTCGCATATTCCTCCGTTACATCCCATTGTACCCGTTAAATTGGGACACATGGCCGCTGTAGACATTTTTGGTCCGATTCCCAGAACTAATAGAGGTTTTTGCTACATCTTTGTCGCTGTTGAACTCACTTCGAAATTTGTTACCTTCACTCCGTTACGCAAAGTTACTGCTAAATCTGTATCGAATGCATATGTAAAACATTTTTTATTCTATGTAGGACATGTATTGAAAGTAATTTCCGACAATGGATCACAATATCGATCTGCTATATGGAAACGTATGTTACGAACAAGAAACATTTCTCCGATCTACACTCCTGGAAATTGAAATAAGAGCACCGTGAATTCATTGTCCCAGGAAGGGGAAACTTTATTGACACATTCCTGGGGTCAGATACATCACATGATCACACTGACAGAACCACAGGCACATAGACACAGGCAACAGAGCATGCACAATGTCGGCACTAGTACAGTGTATATCCACCTTTCGCAGCAATGCAGGCTGCTATCCTCCCATGGAGACGATCGTAGAGATGCTGGATGTAGTCCTGTGGAACGGCTTGCCATGCCATTTCCACCTGGCGCCTCAGTTGGACCAGCGTTCGTGCTGGACGTGCAGACCGCGTGAGACGACGCTTCATCCAGTCCCAAACATGCTCAATGGGGGACAGATCCCGAGATCTTGCTGGCCAGGGTAGTTGACTTACACCTTCTAGAGCACGTTGGGTGGCACGGGATACATGCGGACGTGCATTGTCCTGTTGGAACAGCAAGTTCCCTTGCCGGTCTAGGAATGGTAGAACGATGGGTTCGATGACGGTTTGGATGTACCGTGCACTATTCAGTGTCCCCTCGACGATCACCAGTGGTGTACGGCCAGTGTAGGAGATCGCTCCCCACACCATGATGCCGGGTGTTGGCCCTGTGTGCCTCGGTCGTATGCAGTCCTGATTGTGGCGCTCACCTGCACGGCGCCAAACACGCATACGACCATCATTGGCACCAAGGCAGAAGCGACTCTCATCGCTGAAGACGACACGTCTCCATTCGTCCCTCCATTGACGCCTGTCGCGACACCACTGGAGGCGGGCTGCACGATGTTGGGGCGTGAGCGGAAGACGGCCTAACGGTGTGCGGGACCGTAGCCCAGCTTCATGGAGACGGTTGCGAATGGTCCTCGTCGATACCCCAGGAGCAACAGTGTCCCTAATTTGCTGGGAAGTGGCGGTGCGGTCCCCTACGGCACTGCGTAGGATCCTACGGTCTTGGCGTGCATCCGTGCGTCGCTGCGGTCCGGTCCCAGGTCGACGGGCACGTGCACCTTCCGCCGACCACTGGCGACAACATCGATGTACTGTGGAGACCTCACGCCCCACGTGTTGAGCAATTCGGCGGTACGTCCACCCGGCCTCCCGCATGCCCACTATACGCCCTCGCTCAAAGTCCGTCAACTGCACATACGGTTCACGTCCACGCTGTCGCGGCATGCTACCAGTGTTAAAGACTGCGATGGAGCTCCGTATGCCACGGCAAAATGGCTGACACTGACGGCGGCGGTGCACAAATGCTGCGCAGCTAGCGCCATTCGACGGCCAACACCGCGGTTCCTGGTGTGTCCGCTGTGCCGTGCGTGTGATCATTGCTTGTACAGCCCTCTCGCAGTGTCCGGAGCAAGTATGGTGGGTCCGACACACCGGTGTCAATGTGTTCTTTTTTCCATTTCCAGGAGTGTATATATCACAATTTCGATCTGCTATATGGACACGTATGTTACGAACAAGAAACATTTCTCCGATCTATATATCCAGGTACCATGCTTCTTCGAACCCTTGTGAACAATTAATGAAAGAAATTGGTAAACTGTGTAGAATATACTGCCATAAAAACATATTGATTGGGATACACACATACTCTCATTCCAGGATGTAATTAACTCCATACCAAATGAATCTACTATGCCATCTCCGACTGTTATATTGAAAATGATGAAACCACCTAACAAAATTAAAGAATTAGTAACCTTTCCTACATCTCGTCGACTACGCCACCATGAAATAAGTGACATGGCGCTGAACAACATCATGCGTGCCGCAGAGCGCAGAAGAAGACAGCAAAAACAGGTTTGTAGCCGCCGTGACTTTCACGTTGGAGAGAAGATATTAGTACGCATACATTATTTATCCAACAGAGGAAAGAGTAGATGCAGTAAATTTGAGCTTCTATACGCAGGTCCATACAGAATTCGCAGCATTCCTCACCCCAATGTAGTACACGTCGAGACTTTGAGAACCAGAAAAAGCAAAGGCAATCACCATGTCTCCAATATTAAACCCTTTATTGAATGAATATACTTTATGATTTATCACACTGTAATGCCATTTCCTGAATTTTATATGACCACTTATGCAATTATATTCATATGAACACTTACTGATGATTATCATTTGTTTTTTCTTGGCAAGTGCCCAGCAAGGTAAGGTTAGCAGGTCGCTTTTCTTGTCGTTATATATCAGACCGTGCACATTTTTCATTTTTTGTGTATGTATGATTGTTTTCCTATCGAAAGTAGAATTTTTCTCTGTATGCACTATGTAATCTTTAAGATATAACAAACACCAGTTGACTTTGACATTTTGCCTTATGTTATCTCAACACCGTGACTATCTTACATTTTTTTTGCTACTACGTTGTGATACTCTGTGTACATATTTTGCACTTGAAAACTGTCTATGTTTCTGACCTAATACGTTTTCTGTCATGCTATGCTGTATGCTTAGTTGTATCACTAGAAACAAGTTTTTATGTAATGGATATATGATTTAAATGCAAGATATTAATCCTTATTCATCATTTTCAGAAAGCAATAACGTGTACAAGAAATAAATTAAACAAACCACAGTGGTTTACTCTGAAATGGAAATTTTACCATCGGAATGAACGAAAGAAAATGCAATCTTGTCATGAAGAGTAAATGGATCAGAATTAGCATGCATTAACCAGAATATACTATACACATTGTATGATAGCAGTCTTGACTAATTAATTTTCTTCCAGATTACGAGGCGATTGATGCAGGCTGTCAGACAGAACTACACATCTTAGTTTTAGTGATGGAATATGCTAGAAATAAGAAACTCTATAGTATCAATAGTTGTATGAAGTAAATGGTAATATGAATAACGAATAATGAAGTGTGATTTTTGCAGATGATAATAAATGATGATGAATAATTATATGAAGAATATGGTAATATGAATAATGAAGTTTTTCTTTGCAGGTGGTGATAGTGATGAAGTTACGGTAATATGAATAATGAAGTTTTTCTTTGCAGATGAGATTAATGATGAAGTTTATATATATTTACTATTAGTTAAGATATGCTATGTAGTTATTTAAGTATTTGTTGCAGTTCGTTATGACAGTATGTCTTATGTCGCATGGTATAATGACTGAATGTTTTGGAAAGGACAGCTAGAGGACATACATATTGAGTACACGTTTCATTACCTGTTAATTCGAAGTTCACTACTTTTCAGCATAATATACGGTTCTTCTTTCAGCTCAATAATCCATTTTGTATTTTTTCCAGGAGAAGCTATTCATGAAATTAATGTGCTTTAAGCAGTTAGTCATTAAACCTGTTCTAGTACTTGCATTTTTTTATCCATTTGTGTGTATCATTCATGAATGTGATCACATATACTCTACTTGTTTCACAACCTTGCTACAGCTGACTCATGACGAATGATGTTATTAATCCTTATTTCCAGCAATAAGTCAAAAGCATATATTTTCATGCCCCAGCAATTATCGATCCCAACGCAATGCATTACTAACACAAAAAAAAATTACCAGTCCCAATTATTACCAGTATACAACCAAATAATGCTACCAGTTTAGGATATATTTCTAGTCCTAAATATAATGCAAATTTCTCAGATGTATTGAATCCATTATATCTATGTATTATTGGACTACAGACCTTGAGTAATAGTTACAGTGTGTTACATTTTAAATATGTCCTATGCCACTTGAATGATGAGTTCTGAGTAATACTGAATGATGTTTTGTAATAATGCATAAATGCTATGCCAATAATTTCTGTAAATAATATTTTTGTTATACTCTATAAATGCTATGCCAGTAATTAACTCTTGTTTTGAATGATGACTTCTGAATAATACTGAATAATGTTTTGTAAAACTATATGAATAGCTTGTAACTGGCCAATGAGTGCCAATAATTACCGCAATCAGATGAGTTATGAATAGTGTTTTGTAATATTCAATACTTGCTACATGTTTAGTAACTGGCCAATGAATGCCAATGATTACGATAATTAGATGAATTATGTATAAATTCTGTGCCAATATTTAACTCATTTTGAATGATGACTTCTGAATAATGCATAAAACAATGCTTTGTAACTGGCCAATGAGTGCCAGTAATTACTATATTGAGATGATGTATGAATAATGTTCTGTAATACTCCATACGTACTACTTAAATGCTGTGTAAATAGCCAATGAATGCCAATAATAACTCAAATCGGTTGATAGACTAGTGTAATTCTCAATGATGACTAGCATAAGACTTAATGTCCTTCACCTTCTGACCTAATTACCAGAAATTACTGCAATATCCGTTTGTCCTGTCCATCCTCATGATCATGGAGCACTATATTTGGTTTTTGCACTAATTCTACGTTGATGTGAGAGTATGGATTCTACAAGAATGTGGTGTTGACATATCAAGCTGTCCACCACCTTGAACGATGGAGATGTTATTATGGTCCTACTGTTTGGTGTACCTAATGTACTACCAAAATGATAACATTGAATATTAATACAACATTTCAGTGTCTTGGCTACACTGATAAATACTTCAGGGAAGAGAACTTCAGATTGTCTCACTTGGTGTAACGCTTCTGTAGAAAGATATGGACTTTCGGTGCAACTACGTGCAACCTACTGTACTACAACCATGATGCAATCCTTCCCGTTCCTTTCCTAGTTCCGAAATATGCTAAAGACTTTTACAGTGCGTGTGCACTTCATTTCAATTGTTAATATGATCAGTCGTTTTAAATATGCTAAAGAATTCTACAGTGCGTGTGCACCTTATGTCATTGGTTAATGTATTTTGTACTCAGTGCGTGTGCACTTTATGTAATTTGTTAAAACATTTGTGCACTTTATTTCACTCCATGATATGTTATGTAAAAATTGCTAAAGACTTATACACTGCGTGTGCACTTTGTCATTTGTTAATATCTTTTGTACTCATTGCATATACATTTTGTCATTTCTTGATATATTCTGTACTCAGTGCGTGTGCACTCTATTTCATTACTTAACATGTTCTGCACTTATCAATAATGTATATACTCTGTGACTGTAGACTTAGTAACTAAATAGATTTTAGAAAAATTTGTTGCTCATGGCAAGTCCAATTGACTCACCATCGCTGCCAAATTTTTGCCCCCCCCCCCCCCCCCCCAGTGGAGGATTATGTAAGAGGTCCGAGCAGATGTAATTTCGATGTATTGCTCACGCGCTGCCTGCGATATGTAAGGTATAAAAGAATCTCAGACCAGAGAGCAGTGTTGACTGCAGTGGGAACTGTGTAGCAGTAGGAGTAAGTTGTTGCTAGCGAGCAGTCCGGTCTAGTCTGGTGTATCGTGTTGACTGGGCCGGTCGTGGTGCAGCGATGCCGGGGCCTGAGTGTTATTGTATTAGGTAAAAAAGCAGCCTCACGCATATGTAGTATTGTTATCTCAAGTCCCATGTAAATGTTTTAAAAATGTCCTAATAATAATCTTTCTCATAGAAAGTAACTTTTAACTACCATTCATTTCAATTTAAAGAATTTACTAATTTCTCCAATCCATGTTCATCCCGATTATTGCAAAAGAAAAATCAGTTGTTTCCTTTCATAAATGACAAATCTATCGGCCAGAATTGCACAGGGCTCTGCCAGAAACATTTATTGTAAGAGCAGATATATATGCGTTATCCGGCGACTTCATTGAGGTAAGAATTTTTCTTTTTCATTCAGAATGATCTTTCAGGGCCATGACGCAGCACTACTGACGTCCAAAATTTACCAGGTTAAATTCACAGTCAATTATTGAAAGGTTATCAGTGAGCGACAATTTAACTGAGAGGTTAGTGACATTGTATTATTACCAGGTTACTGAATTTATTTTTTTGTTGGGACGTTACACTGAATTTTTACTGCTGAGAAGTTTAGGAATTTTTCTGTTTTAAGGTTACACTAAGTGTGAATGAATTTTTTGGGGAGGTTACAAAGTTCCCAAAATGTTGACTTGAAATACGGAGGGTGCGATGGATAATTATATGACAGAAAAGTAAACCTTGATGCAGTATAATAGAGCAGAACCAAAAGACCATCGTACGATGATCAACGTGAAACTACACTGAAAACTTGATAACTCTTTCGTGGACGGGACGAGATAAGAACGTTCAGTACAACAGAATTTACTGTTCGACCATAGAATTTTGCATTTTGTAGGCTTGTCTCTGTACCTAAGCTGACAGCGTTCCAGTGATATTAAAAACGTATAATTGTAGAGTCCGAAAAACAACGCAAACGGAGGTTACCGTTCTGAAGGGAGTTATGATGTGGCCATGAAACCAGAAATACACTTAGAAAATAAAATATGCAGATCGAAGTGTCACTCACCGTAGCAGTGTGGCTTTCCTCTTCTCACTTCAGACGTCTCCGCAGTAGCTCCTCAAACAACGCGTCAAGTGTAAACTGACGCTCCTGCTGGAAAAGAACTTATTAGTTTTCTGATATCCAACATGTGGAGTAATACAGAACATGTACTAAATTCTAACATGGCCGCTTTTTACGAACTGCTACATTTATCAATAATTTTGCTAGCTACATTCATTAGTAATATTTATACAGTGATCAATTTTAATATTCAAGTAACATCACTACCCAGTCCATGTCTGGCCTACTAATAATACTAAACAAATACTAATGTCCAATGATGTACAAGTTTTTTGTTTGCGCTATTGGCTATTGACGTACTTCTGGGAGTTATGCCGAGTTGTTGTTCCTGTTGTATGCAGAATATTTCAACTACTGACCGAGCAGTATAGTTCAGGTCGTATGACATTCCCTGACTAGATGGAGTCCAGGGATCGAGTGCACATAACGGCAAAGCTCGCTGCACTCCAGTCACCGTCATCGAAGCATTTTCCACAAATCCAAACAACTCGGAAAAACACCCGAGGCAGGGAACTAACTACTATCACGTTCGTAAGAGAGTATTGATCTGAACATGAAACGAATAGTACACGTTGAAACCTAATGCCGTTATTCCCTATACTGAACGAATTTACACTCATCGGAGCAACACAGATTCCTGCTTCTTCGTGCAGCCGTTTCTGCAATAGCTCCATAAAAAACTCGTCAAGTGTAAATTGGCGGTCCTGTTGGAATAGAAATTTTTAGTTTTATGATCTCCTTCGTGTGTAATAATATAGAGTATTTGCTATTTGCTAATATGTCCGAGTGTAACAATGTGTTATATTTATCGCGAATTACGCGACCTTCAGTTATTGGTATTTTGGTTGGTTTGGACAGTAAAGAGACTAAACTTCATGGTCATCAGTCCCCATTTTCTTGCTCAGAAGGGTCTCGGATTAAAACCATTTCGCAAAAGAATCTGGGAAAGTAAAGAAGTTGTAAAAGTAACTGGGAACATAACTCAAAGCGGAAACGGAAGAAGCAAGCTAAAAGGGGAAAACGTGCACTAAATGAAACAAATGTCGTAGAAAGTACTAAAAAATACAGCAGACGGCGTGGGCTGACTGATCGCAAGAATAAAAAAGGATGAGACAGCCAGTCTGAAACACCCTAAAATCTCCAGCCTAAAACCACAAGGCTAGAGAAACACAGATAGGGAAGAGACGAACATCAAGCCGAAAAAACAGCAACGATAGTGCGGGGAAGAGTTAAATGGAGGGAGGATGAAGCTCTGCCAGAGAAGGGCACAGGCGCATCCTTACGCTGATGCGTACAGTGATTCACTTTAATAAACAAGTAACGTCACTCTTCCCCACATCTCAGCAAACAGTAATTTTGACACATGACTGATATCCCGTGATATCTAAGGTTTTCTAGGTGCGATTGATTATTGATATACTTCCTGGAATTTTGCTGTGTTTTTCTCCCTAGTTTGTGCACAATATTTCAACGACTGATGGAGCCGTCTTCATGTCGTGTGGCGTTTCCGGATTGGTTGGCGTGCAGTCTGTGAGTGCACGTAACAGCAGAACTTGCTGCACCCGAGGAAGATGCCTGGAACGATCATCGAAGAATTGTGCACAAAATACAAACAACAACTCGGCAAAATATCCGGAACCAGAGCATGAACTAGTATCACGTTCGTGAGTGAGTAATCATATGAACAGGAAACGAAAAATACACTTTGAAACCAAACGTTATCATTCCATATACAGATCTAATTTACACTCACCGGAGCAGCACGGATTACTTCTTCTTCCTGCAGGTGTTTCTGCAGCAACTCGACAAAGAACACGTCAAGTGTAAACTGACGCTCCTGTTGGAAAAGAACTTATTAGTTTTATCATAAAGAATACTTTTATAATTCAGATATAGCGATAATTCTTAATATGTTCAGGTGTTACGAAGTGGAACACTTACTAAGAATGTATGGGCCTTTACATAGCGATAATGAGTGTACATTGTTTGGCTGTAACAGCTACCATTATGCTACGGGCGAACTGTTAAGCTGGAGGGCTACGGAGGAATTGTTCGAGATACTGTGTAGCCATGTCCTTTTTATTCTCTGTTCTGGAGTGTTCTTTCTCTGGAATGAAATGTAAGTGGGACTGTGGCAATTTTTACTGACAGTTCCAGTTTCTCCATTCTCTTACTCCTCCGAAAACAACATTAGGCTTCGAAGTCTGGAATTCTGAATACATTTCCTCTGAACATCAGGTATTAATCCCAGTTATCAGGTAACTCGTAGAGCAACCAGATGGTTTGCAATGTTGTCTACAGCCAGTCACTTGTCTTGGGGGCATGTTATGTTAAGCTCTCCTCTTACAAGAAATTTCAGCGTAATTCTCTACAATTTATTCGAGTCTTTTCCATTCTCAAGCACCTCCGTATCAGCGTCATAGTCCAGGCATTCTTAACTAATGCCATGGAGGAGACATGCAGGAGCCTGTGGGATGTGGGGAAAAGAGCGAGCATATCATGCAGCCAAGGAGGCCTGTGAGCAACCAACCCATCGAGACAACGTGCCATTATCCTGCAGGTGAGAAAGACATATGACTGTAGGAATAGTTGTTACGGGCCAATCATCAGACCAAGTCCGACCTTATATATATATCACTTTCACACACTGAAGTTACCTGACTGCTATCCGATTAGGCTACATTTCTACCTAATGTCTTCATAGTCTGGTGAGAAGACTGTTAAATCTGTAATGGCTGTGGCGTAAATATTCTTATACGCCATATTTTCGGTGCACGTTATCTTTTGATCAGAACGCAGAAGTTAATTTAAGAGGAGACCAGCCATTTATTTTACTTGAAGTCGAGATATGGTAAATTTTAAAAGTTTTGTCTATCTCTGGAGACGAGATTGAAGGCTTTGGTGTGTTTCTGAGTGACATGCAAATTCCATTTCCCGCCATTGATGTAGAAATCCATCCATTCGCTAGCGACGTTCATCTGTGGCTGTATTTTAGATACGGTCACGAAAACTGACAGTGATCCCACCAAATCTGCAGCCAGTGAAGCCTATCTGTTGAGTGTGACGTGGCGGTCGGTCAGTACCGTTGGGCCTTCAGAGACTGGCTCTGACGTAATAAGTATCTGAGTTGGTACTTTAGATCATTTTACTAAACTAGTGAAACGCAATCATTTTTATGACCAGGTATCGAAATGATATTAAATATAATTGTTTTAATTACGTGTGTGTACCTGTGTGTGTGTGTGTGTGTGTGTGTGTGTGTGTGTGTGTGTGTGTAGTCACGCGTGCTTGCGTGTGCGTGCGTGTGTATGTAAGGTTTTTAGACATTTTTTACATTTTATTTCTTTGTTGTATTTTTACTGTTTTAGCACATTGAACTTCACTCTTCCCATAAACGTACTGCTTTCTTGCACGGAAACCAACACACAATCGTCTTAGTCAATAGCCTAGTAGAGGTTCCTGTCTTAGATGTATTATTTATAATGAATTGTCGCTAGAATGTTTATAGCGAACTGCAGTTTCATTTACAATAAATCGTGACAGTCTGTAATACTTGTTGACCACCCTGTCGACAATGTAGTAGCTCTAAATCTTAAGTTCTTTGCTTATTATGATATCAGAAATGCAACGTACGTGGCTCACCTCAAAGCTACCTCGAGCAGCGACCAAGGTCATATCCAGTCGCAGACCTTCGTCTTTCTCCCCTCCCACACACCGGGAGAAAAACGCCTTGATTCGTCGGAACATTGCTGCAAAGATAACAGGCAGCACGTTAGATACGACCATATCGTGTCCACGAGTAAATCTTATTGTGAAGTCTCACAAGTGTATCGCAAGGAAAAACTTGAGACCTTGATGGCACGTCTTTAACTTCTGTAATAATAAGGGCTGTCAGTGTTACAAAGGGTCTGTAACATCCAGATCGGTTAAATATCATTGATTTACTTGAAAAATATTATCCATTTATGACTGGTGTGGAATTCATTATTTTAATTCCCTTTTACTAATTCCTAATAGATGAATTAAAATAACACTAGTTCATCGATGACAATGAAAGGTGTGTTCATTTCGAGGTACATTTTTTCTGCAATGAATGATTTTGTTTCGATAGCAGTTATTTAAAGCTATCACTATTAGAAAGACAGACAGTACTATTAGCAAGACTTGCATCGCTACACTAGTTTCAGATATGCACCAAGTATATTTATTTAAACTTCCCATTTGGACAAACATTACGCAGCGATTTGGTTACTACCATCCGTTCGTTCAATATGGCCCCGTGAGGCAGGATCGGTAATATAATTAGTATGTACTTAAGAGAACATCTTGTTGGTGATATGAAGTTACCGGTAAATAATCTGTGCAACAGTGTGGTCGTTTAAATCCTAAATCTCTCCGCTCTGGCTGAGGAGATTACGATTTTTAAAAATACCGGTCGTCTGAGTCAGTGTATTCTCACCGGGCTGCGCCTTTCCTTCTTTGCGGCAGAGTCGTCAACAACCTAAGTTCAACACTAAAGCTAGAATCACTCTTCAGCGTCATGTGAACTATTCAACAACATATACAACGTAACAACCATATTTACGATTGAAATATAACCAGCGACATTTGAATGAAGATAACGCCCGTACAGCTTATAAACTCCCAATGGAATTAACATTTAACAATGCTCAAAGGTATTAATTTAATTTCTTTGAGTAACAGAAAGAGGAAATACTTTTGACATGGTGCCATGTCAACTCATTATGACTGCACGCAACTGTAACTTGTTTACGTATTGACTTCTTCTTCACAGAAGGTAGAATATAACAGCTTTGGTGACAGAGATACGTGACGCCGCTCTCGTTGTGAAATTAAATAATAAGTTAAAGAATAGACGATTCCAGCAACTAAAATTGTGAAAACCTCAGCAAAGAGATCTGTCCCTGTAAGTGCCGCTCTCTCGTAACCTTTGTAGCTGTATGACGCATTGAAACAATGGCCTGGTATGTGAATGGAACTATTTTTTGTTTTCCATCTTACATACCGCGAAATCACATCACACTACGTCGGAACTTTTAAGTGTTCCTGTACTTTGCCGCTACACATCCAGTCATTTATAAGCTTATACGATATTCAAACTGCATCTGATTGTATACGGAAAGTAAACCGAAGACACTTAAGTCAGTAGTTCACACCCCTCCCAGATACATTGCACTTCGCTTCTGAAACTAGGCGTTCGCTTCGTACAAAACTTCTAGAAGTCCTCAAGAACTTTAAAATGTTTCGTTATTTGAACTCGAAACACAAAGTGTAACAGTACAATATATGAATCAAAACTGGAGCCATTTTAATTCAATAACTCAGACGACGAATTCGTTTCGTTATTTCAAGTACTCGGGTGAATACGCAAGTAACTGCTAGGCAACGGTCCTCTACGGTTAAGGTAACATAGCATCGGTGTTAGCATATCCTGTGAACAACATTAAACAGCAACGTCAGTAACTGCAGAGCTCTACATTGTTTAGCAACGTCGATAGGAATAGGTGAACGAGCAGTGCTGAAAAATTTTAAATTGTATGTACCACAAAATAATGGTATTTTGCGGTTGGGAGGTATCCAGCAGCATCTAATGAAAAAATCTGAATAGCTAATCAACTCCTAATGGATTTAACAGCTAACTACATTCCAAGATATTAATTCAGTTTCCTGAAGCAATAGGAGACGAAAACTCTTTTGTTACAGAGCCAGCTCGACTAAATGTTACTCTACACACTTTCCTTCAGTTTTCAAAGCGTCTTCTTCTTCACAGACGTAAGAAAACTCCAACGGCATGACTGTGCAATGATCACAGCCAACATGTATGTACAACTGAGAAGCAAGGAGGTTGGAGACACTTATCATTGTGAAACTAAGTGATTAATCTGTGAAGGTATGACAAACGTAAGTGAACTTCGTCAGAAAATCAGTAATGTGGTTCGTCTCTACAAGTCAGGCACCTAACTTATGAACCTGTATGAAAAATTAAGACAAAGTAATCTTTCACATGTTACACTGTACTAATTACGTGTTCGGAAATCATAACACGGTCCGTCGTAAAACTTCAGCTTGCCAGTACTTCTCCTCTAAATTTACAGTCATTTAAATGCTTGTACGATATTCTAACTGCAGATGGCTTTGTATGTTAAATAAATAGGTTACATTTAACTACGATATTCTAACTGCAGATGGCTTTGTATGTTAAATAAATAGGTTACATTTAACTGAATGGCTCATACCTCTTGCTGGTACAATGGACTTCGCCTCTGATGCTGGGTGTTAGCTTACTTCAAAGCTTCTACGGCTCCGCAACAACTTCAAAAAGTTTCCTTAATGTTCTTGAAACACAAACTTCGACGCTACAACACTTGAATTAATGCTGAAGCTTATTTTACTGAATAACTCACAGAACGAATTCGTATAGGCACTTCAAGTACTCGAGAATATATAGAAGTAATTGCTAGGCAACGGTCCTCGACGGTTTAGGTGACATAGCATTGTTGTTAGCATACCCTGTGATCAACATTAAATAGTAACCCCACTAATAGCAATCCTAGCAAATACAGAGCACATTATTTTATCAGAACGTCGATACCAACAGGTAAACAAGCACTGCAGTAAAATTTTTAGTAATTTAAGTATATGTCAGACGAAATAATCGTGCCTTGCTATTGAATGATATACAGCAGTGTCTAAAGGATGGAAACGCCCGAATAACTAATAAATTCACAAAGAATTTACCAATTAAAGATTCTCCAAGCATTTAATTCAATGTCATTAACCAATAACAGAATTATACTTCTTTGTTACGATGGAAGGTCAACTCAGTATGACACAAAACAGTTGGCATCAGTTTCCAAAATGCGTTCGTTTTGACAGACGAAAGAAAATTCCAGCAGCATGACCCTGTTATGACTACAGACACTATGTATGTGTAATCGACAAGCGAGAAAGATCGCTAACATCGTTGTCGTTGTGAATCTCAGCAACCGAAAGGGATACAGCATTCTACAATTCTATCTGTCTGCTCTGTCCCACGACGTCATATCTGGGGAATAGTGGATAGTTTACACGAACTACTACGACAACTACAGATAACATTTAATAAGAGCCCGATGACATTGTTCAAGACGGCGACAGCAATATAGACGATTACAATAAAAAAGAAACATAAAACATTTTGTGTAGGAGGTGCTGTACAGCTTTAATGAATGTGAGGAACTGACATATGCACCACGCAGCTGTAACGGCATATTTTGTTACAGACGAACGATTTCGGTCTACAACCAGAAAATCATCGGGTCCAAAAACCATCTCTCATATGCGTTTGTTTAATTGGAACAGCAGTTAGCAGATGTAAAAAGCTCCATCATTGATATTATCTATATATATGGCATATTGGGAAAAAACGTTGTCGAGGTTAAATGGACGTAATGTTATGAATGTACAGCTAGTATCAATGACGGAACACTGTACATCGGATAACTGCGATTCCATTTACTCAGACGGATAGCTGAGACGGTTTTTGGACACGATGATGGTCTGGTCCTAGACCGAAATCGATCGTATCTTTTAAAATATACCGTTGCGTATTGTATAACGCACTGCTTAACAAACAAAAAACCATGGGAACAATTTCAATCAACATATGAAAAGAAATTATCGGGACAATCGCAGAAATGGGAGAGTTGTGTATGGGGACATACTAAAAAGATTACTAAACCTAAGACCATTTAAGAACTTCTCTAGAATATACCGAATGAAAATATATAGTAAACACAAAATTGGAATCGAATAACTCGCTTGACCAATACAGACGAAATGAAGACTGTGGTACTAGACACCTCCACAAAACAACATAACTGAAATATAGCACACACACATTCTTCAGGAATGATGCAAACGAAAACATAAAAAAAACAAGCCTAATCGCAGCGTACGCTGTATCAATATAGCTTTAACAGACAGCGACAACAGAGTCCCTACAAATATCTCTAAATTAAACAGAAAAAAGTGCAAATACGGCAGAACTGGAATCGAATTCTTCGCTTGACCTGTTGCTCAAAGAAAGTCAGCGATATCACACACAGCTCCAGAAAACGACACATCTGAAAAATATCGCATAGGAACTTACATGTGATAAACATAAAAATATAAAAAAATAACACACAAATGGTATCTCAGTATATATAAGAGCCCCCCCCCCAAACACACACACATGCGCACACACACACACACACACACACACACACACACACACACACACACGAATCTCATTATGCAAGGATGACGCACACGAATTTCTCCAGAATAAAGCGAACAAAAGAAACAGAAAGACATACACATAGACAGTCGGTATCATATGTTGTGTGAACTCTATTCCTAAACCGAGGACAGACATTTAAAACAACACCCACATAACATCAACTTAATCGAAAAATTATATACACAAATTCCTTTAGAATAAACCGAAAGAAAAGAAGTACAAAAAACTGGAATCACACTACAAACGGAAGTATATGGATCACAAACCGAAAAGAAATAATTCACCAATAAATAACAAAACCTCGATCTAATTCAGCAAAACAAATACTACGAACGACAAAAAAAAAAAAAAACAATTATGGTTCAAATGGTTCTGAGTACTATGGGACTTAACTACTGAGGTCATCAGTCCCCTAAAACTTAGAACTACTTAAACCTAACTGACCTAAGGGCACCACACACAGCCATGCCCGAGGCAGGATTCGAACCTGAGACCGTAGCGGTCGCGCGGTTCCAGACTGTAGGGCCTAGAACCGCTCGGCCACAAAAAAATATGCAGCGCTAGAGTGAGCGACCGCTAAAACCAAAATGAGCCTCTTAGAACAGTGGATTTCATAAGCGCAGCATCTCAAAGAGTCTCATTCGAAAAACGGCCAAATATTTGTAAATTAAAAAAATTATGAATAACATGACCACAGGCAATACAATTTCGTTACGGCTAACCTCACTCTCGACGAACTTCCCACATTAAAAAGACAGCTAAATAACTATAAGAATTAAATGACAATCGTAATCACTAATCGTTTCACTCACAAACATTTTATCTTATGCTCTGAAGGTCCTGCCTACCCTTACCCTGGGAAATCGTGCGATATGCAAAAAGAAACAGACAAATATTTGTCAGAAAACAGAATAAAAATATAATCGTTACTGGTTTCACCACGCCAGTTTAATCTGTGGTCTCAGGTTTCACCCAAACCAAACCCTCGTATGTCGCGAAGTATTTGGAAAAACTACATAGTTTACAAACATCACAGATTACACTGGTAAGTAACACAACCACAGGCTAACTTTTAATAACAGTTCGCATACATCCAATTCAACATAAAGTCATGACGTCACATAGGATGTCATGGGTCAAAGCAAACGGGTGGATAAGGATAATGCGCTTGACATGCTTGCCATTGAGGAACTAAGAAATTAGTTTGAGAATACAAAATGAAAGTGCATAAACTACGCCAAATAGTATAGAAATCTGTCTGAAAAAACAAGCACTTAATATCTGAATCTCCATGAAAAACTTAAACAAAATGGTGTTTCACGTTATATACTGTTAATAACATCAGGTTCTGTAATCACATCACACTCTACCACATGCTTCAACCTGATTGTATTTCTCCACTAAGTACACAGACAATTAAAAGCTTCTACGCTATTCTAACTACAGATAATTCCGAAAGGTGAATAAAGAAGAGATGCGCGAATAGCTCATGCCTCTTGCAGGTACAATGCTCCTCGGTTCTGAAGCTGGGTGTTTGCTTCGTTCAAAGTTTCTAAAGCTCCCCAAGAACTTACAAATCTTTCGACAGTTGTTCTCGAAACACAAAATTCACTCTACAACACTTGAATCAAAGCTGAAGCTTATTTCACTCAACAACTCACACTGCGAATTCGGATAGGCACTTCTAGTACTCGAGAGAATACGGAAGTAACCGCTAGGCAACGGTCCTCGACGGTTTATGTGACATAGCATTGTTGTTAGCGTACCCTATGACCACCATAGAGACAACAGGCACAACATTTTATAGGAACGACGACAGAAATGGTTAAACGACCACTGAAATAAAATTTTTAATAAGTTAAATATATGTTGCAGCTTTTCAGGTATTAGCATCGTTTTGAAGCGACGTCGGACGCTCATGTCCTCGATCCCGCATGCACGAAATATGTTTAAATGTTTTCACACATTCAAAAATTAATTCTCTCAGCGCAGCGAACAGTCACCATTTTTCTTTGTCCTTTTGTGTGGTGTATTAACTTCTTATATCTTTCGCTGAATCTCTCCGTCATGAAAATGGAAGATCCGTCACTGAGACGGATCCCATAAGCAATAGGTACTTTTATTCCACATACACTTATGGAAAAAAGCTGAAACCACCCAGTAGCGCCACTATGAGAATGTAAATCATGTTTGTTTTAAATACACGCTCAAAACTTCGTGAGCGGTAGTTACCTTTGAGATTGAACGAGGTGAGTTGATGTTAGTCAATGGACATTATCACCTCCACAACTAGTAAGAATGAGACAGTGGAGTAGGGGTACGAAAAGCTTGATGTTACTTCTGCGATATTGCGGTCTGAGGTGCGATTTCCTATGACAGGACGAACACTCTTGTGGTTCTCCCATGAACCTTGACTGCTATACTGGACGCCAGTCATGAACAGCATTCCGGCCTGTGTTATACAACACGATAACGCTCTGCCACATACCGCTGTTGTAACCCAAAGTGTTCTACAAAATGTCCAAAATGTCGACATGTTGCTGTGGCCTGCTCGATCATCAGATCTGTCTCCAGTCGAGCAATATGGGACATCATCGGGCAACAATTCCAGCCTCATTACACAACCAGGATTGTATTGTGTATTGGCCGACCAATAGCGACCAATACCAAGAGCAATAGCAACCGCTAGAAACTGAGAGATGTAACAAATATAATTTTAGGAAAGATTAGTCACTTCAAATGGTGGGTCGTGTTGTGGCAGTTTTCCGCTCTTTGTGGTAACTCATTTGACTAACTACTATGAACAAAGGGAACCAACTGCCAATACGACCTTCCGACGGTGCCTGGCAAGGGGAGAAGAATAAGTTGAGAGAGGTGTCGACACGCAGTTACGGTAATTTTGCCATCTCTTCCAGCTCATGTAACGCAGCACCACTGCCACAGCAGTCCTAAACGCTTAACAGGGATATGTGAACTAGTGAGGGCATCACAAAAATATCTACGTCGACTGCTGCAGCAAATGCTATGCAACTGATAAATGTAGACAATATGTACATAGATGTGTAGAGATTTTCAACTGCAATGAGATGCCGGGCAAATATAACGAAGGAATCCTGAAAAGCCAACGAAAAAAAAGGAATGTGTTTTCATCTGAAACACACTGTGCAGAGATTATTGACTCCAAAGCAAATTCAGTTAAGTAAAGAAAGGTGGAAATAATGCAAAGCCCCTTTCTAGAGAACATCTAAAATGTGAATAGTCGATCATTAGTCACATTCACCGAACGTCAGTAGAATTACTGCTTCATCATGTAACGACGAATTTTGGACCTTTCAGACTAAGAAATTATTAAAAACAGTAGTTGCCTACAAAGCTAATGCAAATCATAACTGTAAATGGATGTTGTTGTTGTTGTTGTCTTCAGTCCTGAGACTGGTTTGATGCAGCTCTCCATGCTACTCTATCCTGTGCAAACTTCTTCATCTCCCAGTACCTACTGCAACCTACATCCTTCTGAATCTGCTTAGTGTATTCATCTCTTGGTCTCCCCCTGCGATTTTTACCCTCCACGCTGCCTTCCAATACTAAATTGGTGATCCCTTGATGCCTCAGAACATGTCCTACCAACCGATCCCTTCTTCTGGTCAAGTTGTGCCACAAACTTCTCTTCTCCCCAATCCTATTCAATACTTCCTCATTAGTTATGTGATCTACCCATCTAATCTTCAGCATTCTTCTGTAGCACCACATTTCAAAAGCTTCTATTCTCTTCTTGTCCAAACTATTTATCGTCCATGTTTCACTTCCATACATGGCTACACTCCATACAAATACTTTCAGAAATGACTTCCTGACACTTAAATCTATACTCGATGTTAACAAATTTCTCTTCTTCAGAAACGCTTTCCTTGCCATTGCCAGTCTACATTTTATATCCTCTCTACTTCGACCATCATCAGTTATTTTGCTCCCCAAATAGCAAAACTCCTTTACTACTTTAAGTGTCTCATCTCCTAATCTAATTCCTTCAGCATCACCCGACTTAATTCGACTACATTCCATTATCCTCGTTTTGCTTTTGTTGATGTTCATCTTATATCCTCCCTTCAAGACACCGTCCATTCCGTTGAACTGCTCTTCCAAGTCCTTTGCTGTCTCTGACAGAATTACAATGTCATCGGCGAACCTCAAAGTTTTTACTTCTTCTCCATGGATTTTAATACCTACTCCGAATTTTTCTTTTGTTGCCTTTACTGCTTGCTCAATATACAGATTGAATAACATCGGGGACAGGCTACAACCCTGTCTCACTCCTTTCCCAACCACTGCTTCCCTTTCATGTCCCTCGACTCTTATAACTGCCATCTGGTTTCTGTACAAATTGTAAATAGCCTTTCGCTCCCTGTATTTTACCCCTGCCACCTTTAGAATTTGAAAGAGAGTATTCCAGTCAACATTGTCAAAAGCTTTCTCTAAGTCTACAAATGCTAGAAACGTAGGTTTGCCTTTCCTTAATCTTTCTTCTAAGATAAGTCGTAAGGTCAGTATTGCCTCACGTGTTCCAGTATTTCTACGGAATCCAAACTGATCTTCCCCGAGGTCGGCTTCTACTAGTTTTTCCATTCGTCTGTAAAGAATTCGTGTTAGTATTTTACAGCTGTGGCTTATTAAACTGATTGTTCGGTAATTTTCACATCTGTCAACACCTGCTTTCTTTGGGATTGGAATTATTACATTCTTCTTGAAGTCTGAGGGTATTTCGCCTGTTTCATACATCTTGCTCACCAGATGGTAGAGTTTTGTCAGGACTGGCTCTCCCAAGGCCGTCAGTAGTTCTACTGGAATGTTGTCTACTCCGGGGGCCTTGTTTCGACAGAGGTCTTTCCGTGCACTGTCAAACTCTTCACGTAGTATCGTATCTCCCATTTCATCTTCATCTACATCCTCTTCCATTTCCATAATATTGTCCTCAAGTACATCGCCCTTGTATAGACCCTCTATATACTCCTTCCACCTTTCTGCTTTCCCTTCTTTGCTTAGAACTGGGTTTCCATCAGAGCTCTTGATGTTCATACAAGTGGTTCTCTTATCTCCAAAGGTCTCTTTAATTTTCCTGTAGGCAGTGTCTATCTTACCCCTAGTGAGATAAGCCTCTACATCCTTACATTTGTCCTCTAGCCATCCCTGCTTAGCCATTCTGCACTTCCTGTCGATCTCATTTTTGAGACGTTTGTATTCCTTTTTGCCTGCTTCATTTACTGCATTTTTATATTTTCTCCTTTCATCAATTAAATTCAATATTTCTTCTGTTACCCAAGGATTTCTACTAGCCCTCGTCTTTTTACCTACTTGATCCTCTGCTGCCTTCACTACTTCATCCCTCAAAGCTACCTATTCTTCTTCTACTGTATTTCTTTCCCCCATTCCTGTCAATTGTTCCCTTATGCTCTCCCTGAAACTCTGTACAACCTCTGGTTCTTTCAGTTTATCCAGGTCCCATCTCCTTAAATTCCCACCTTTTCGCAGTTTCTTCAGTTTTAATCTACAGGTCATAACCAATAGATTGTGGTCAGAGTCCACATCTGCCCCTGGAAATGTCTTACAATTTAAAACCTGGTTCCTAAATCTCTGTCTTACCATTATATAATCTATCTGATACCTTTTAGTATCTCCAGGGTTCTTCCATGTATACAACCTTCTATCATGATTCTTAAACCAAGTGTTAGCTATGATTAAGTTGTGCTCTGTGCAAAATTCTACCAGGCGGTTTCCTCTCTCATTTCTTAGCCCCAATTCATATTCACCTACTACGTTTCCTTCTCTCCCCTTTTCCTACACTCGAATTCCAGTCACCCATGACTATTAAATTTTCGTCTCCCTTCACTATCTGAATAATTTCTTTTATTTCATCATACATTTCTTCAATTTCTTCATCTGCAGAGCTAGTTGGCATATAAACTTGTACTACTGTAGTAGGTGTGGGCTTCGTATCTATCTTGGCCACAATAATGCGTTCACTATGCTGTTTGTAGTAGCTTACCCGCATTCCTATTTTCCTATTCATTATTATAACTACTCCTGCATTACCCCTATTTGACTTTGTGTTTATAACCCTGTAGTCACCTGACCAGAAGTCTTGTTCCTCCTGCCACCGAACTTCACTAATTCCCACTATATCTAACTTTAACCTATCCATTTCCCTTTTTAAATTTTCTAACCTACCTGCCCGATTAAGGGATCTGACATTCCACCCTCCGATCCGTAGAACGCCAGTTTTCTTTCTCCTGATAACGACATCCTCTTGAGTAGTCCCCGCCCGGAGATCCGAATGGGGGACTATTTTACCACCGGAATATTTTACCCAAGAAGACGCCATCATCATTTAATCATACAGTAAAGCTGCATGCCCTCGGGAAAAATTACGGCCGTAGTTTCCCCTTGCTTTCAGCCGTTCGCAGTACCAGCACAGCAAGGCCGTTTTGGTTATTGTTACAAGGCCAGATCAGTCAATCATCCAGACTGTTGCCCCTGCAACTACTGAAAAGGCTGCTGCCCCTCTTCAGGAACCACACGTTTGTCTGGCCTCTCAACAGATACCCCTGCGTTGTGGTTGTACCTACGGTACGGCTATCTGTATCGCTGAGGCACGCAAGCCTCCCCACCAACGGCAAGGTCCATGGTTCATGGGGGGGTGTAAATGGATAAGAACAGAAAAACCTACGTGCCTACCACAGTGGTTGTCAAGCCCAAATTCTCCTGCTCCCTCACCATTGCGACCCTAACCTTATCGTCCTATCTCCAGTTTATCCTTTCAAAGCAGACGTTCTACTGTCAATTGCCTGCAGTGAAGTGCTCCAATCTCATCATAACATACCTTCAATATTTCATTTTGAAAAATTCACAAGAGTTTTTAACTTTATTAATGTGCGTCGGTCTGTTTCAGTAAATAATAAAAGTGTAAATATTACGATTTCCAATTTGCTCAGCGGTACGGTGGGTATGTGGCGGACTACAAATCACGACGGTCCAAGTACCAATCCGGGATGAGTCCAAAGTCATTTTTTACACATAACTGTTCTTTCACGCTTGACAATGATTTGTTAATGTTAGTAATGCGAGGTCGAATTATGAGTCGTATTCCCTGTTAAACTGCAGGGCCGCTTACAGCAGACTGGATAAATCATTTGAGAAGTCGCAAAATAGCAACGGGACCATGGCTAGAAAATTACTGTGTAGTTCGAACCACCTTTCAGGTTGATGACAGCTTTATCGTTATATGTGTACATGACATTGGTTTCCTTTGTATCCTTGGGTAACATTGTTGTTGTTGTGGTCTTCAGTCCGGAGACTGGTTTGATGCAGCTCTCCAAGCTACGCTATCCTGTGCAAGCTTCTTCATCTCCCAGTACCTACTGCAACCTACATCCTGCTGAATCTGCTTGGTGTATTCATCTCTTGGTCTCCCTCTACGATTTTTACCCTCCACGTCGCCCTCCAATATTAAATTGGTGATCCGTTGATGCCTCAGAACATGTCCTAAAAAATGGTTCAAATGGCTCTGAGCACTATGCGACTTAATTTCTGAGGTCATCAGTCGCCTAGAACTTAGAACTAATTAAACCTAACTAACCTAAGGACATCACACACATCCATGCCCGAGGCAGGATTCGAACCTGCGACCGGAGCGGTCGCTCGGCCCCAGACTATAGCGCCCAGAACCGCACGGCCACTCCGGCCGGCCAACATGTCCTACCAACCGATTCCTTCTTCTAGTCAAATGTGCCACAAAAATCTGTTCTCCCCAATCCTATTCAACACCTCCTCATTAGTTATGTGATCTATGCATCTAATCTTCAGCATTCTTCTGTAGCACCGCATTTCGAAAGCTTGTATTCTCTTCTTGTCTAAGCTATTTATCGTCCATGTTTCACTTCCATATATGGCTACACTACTTACAAATACTTTCAGAAACGACTTCCTGACACTTAAATCTATACTCGATGTTAACAAATTTCTCTTCTTCAGAAATGCTTTCCTTGCCATTGCCAGTCTACATTTTATATCCTCTCTACTTCGACCATCCTCAGTTATTTTGCTCCCCAAATAGCAAAACCCCTTTACTACTTTAAGTGTCTCTTCCTAATCTAATACCCTCAGCATCACCCGACTTAAATCGACTACATTCCCATTATCCTCGTTTTGCTTTTGTTGATGTTCATCTGATATCCTCCTTTCAAGACACTGTCCATTCCGTTCAACTGCTCTTCCAAGTCCTTTGCTGTCTCTTAGAGAATTACAACGTCATCGGCGAACCTCAAAGTTTTTATTTCTTCTCCATGGATTTTAATACCTACTCCGAATTTTTATTGTGTTTCCTTCACTGCTTGCTGAATATACAGATTGAATAACATCGGGGACAGGCTACAACCCTGTCTCAATCCCCTCCCAACCACTGCTTCCCTTTCATGCTCCTCAACTCTTATAACTGCCATTTGGTTTCTATACAAATAGTAAATAGCCTTTCGCTCCGTATATTTTACCCCTGCCAACTTCAGAATTTGAAAGAGAGTATTCCAGTCAACATTGTCAAAAGCTTTCTTTAAGTCTACAAATGCTAGAAACCGTAGGTTTGCCTTTCCGTAATCTAGCTTCTAAGATAAGTCGTAGGGTCCGTATTGCCTCACGTGTTCCAATATTTCTACGGAATCCAAACTGATCTTCCCCGAGGTCGGCTTCTACTAGTTTTTCCATTCGTCTGTAAAGAATTCGTGTTAGTATTTTACAGCTGTGGCTTATTAAACTGATTGTTCGGTAATTTTCACATCTGTCAACACCTGCTTTCTTTGGGATTGGAATTATTATATTCTTCTTGAAGTCTGAGGGTATTTCGCCTGTCTCATACATCTTGATCACCAGATGGTAGAGCTTTGTCAGGACTGGCTCTCCCAAGGTCGTCAGTAGTTCTAATGGAATGTTGTCTACTCCCGGGGCCTTGTTTCGACTTAGGTCTTTCTGTCAAACTCTTCACGCAGTATCGTATCTCCCATTTCATCTTCATCTTCATCCTCTTCCATTTCCATAATATTATCTTCGAGAACATCGCCCCTGTATAATAGACCCTCTATATACTCCTTCCACCTTTCTGCTTTCCCTTCTTTGCTTAGAACTGGGCTTCCATCTGAGCTCTTGATATTCATGCAAGTGGTTCTCTTTTCTCCAAAGGTCTCTTTAAATTTCCTGTAGGCAGTATCTATCTTACCCCTCATGAGATAAACCTCTACGTCCTTACATTTGTCCTCTAGCCATCCCTGATTAGCCTTTTTGCACTTCCTGTCGATCTCATTTTTGAGACGTTTGTATTCCTTTTTGCCTGCTTCACTTGCTGTATTTTTGTATTTTCTCCTTTCATCAATTAAATTATTAAATTCTTTTGAGTGATAAACGGAATATATACTTCCACCAAACTAAGCAAGTGAATAAAATTACACTAAATAAATATCCTTATTTTCTGAGAATACGGATAAAGTAATATAACTGGGTGGTGCATTAGATAATACCACAGAAATATATGAAAACTTAACTACGTGTCCTGAGGTTTATACATACTCACCAACTTTTCCACTTGTTAAATTGCTCATAATATGACAGACAGATTAACGTTAACATATAATAAAAATTAACTCATTACTGGTGTAAAATAGACAAGTATTTGCACCAATACATTTACAATGAGGAGTAAAGATGACGAGGAAAGTGACAAGTAAAGGATGTCAGTAAAACCACGAATATTAATTTGACAAAGATGGTCTTTTTTCACTATGTTCCGTTACATTTTAACAGGTGTCATTTTTATATTTGTACTTTTTCAAGCTAGATAACATATTCCATATCATATCTTTTTCAAATAGAAATAAATTTTATTTAATCAAGAAAGTAAATAAAAAATACTGTTGTGCTTCTGTAGGTGCCACACTACATATGCATATATTACTGAGAGGGGGATTTTTACGAGTAAAGGACAGAGCAGTCACTGTAAGACTCATAGTTTATTATCATGAAGCATCAACATATGTTTCACTGAGATAATAAAGTGAAAATTTAATGAAAGAACGAAGGATTTTATTCATGAAATCTAACTTTGTGTCAGGTGAGTCAGCATAGTTAATGTATAATCACGAGCATAGGTCGTGGATACTGCAAGAATGGGATGTGGTTAAAAGCATGAAACTGGAAAAATAAGAACGAACACCAACAGAATCATTAAAGTGCGTGACACAAGCAACTGTATAGCTGAGAATGTTAAAATTGTACAGTTAGGCCCTCATTCTTACCACTCTCATACAGCATGGATGCATTAGGGTGCGGTGGTAACAGTTGAGTCTGGCTTGACCTTTGCACTCGGAATTACAATGGAAACATCCATATGAATGCAAGTGTTATCTGGCAGCAAGTATTTTCTTCCCAGTCGCCTGTGCACAAGTATTTATTCTTCATTCTGCTAACAATAATTGTGATCTATTTTAACCATCTGTAACTTACCTGTTTGTACTAGTGTAGGAAACTCGCTGGCAAATTGTTTTGTACATAAGTTAAACAAACTCGTACTCCTGCGGATTTTATTATCATTAATCAATAATTACAAGATATGGGGAGGAAAACAGAAAACTTCTCCCAGTCCATGACAGGATTCTGAAGCTGACGAATTGAAGGACTTACACGTGGGTACACATAAGAAAGAACGTGCTCTCCAGTCAGATAATTGGTTACAAGTGTTTTAAACTAAGATTCCTGCGTAGCACGTCTGCTGAGACAAACGATTGTACTAACGGTCTAACTTCTCTGAAAGCTGGAACTGGCTTAGGTTTCAATTTTTCCTGACAGGAATCCTCCAAATGTCCCAAGCAAGACTGTTTTTTACACAGATAGCCACCCCTCAGTGACCCGTCGAGGGGAGTTGGGACCTAGCGAATTCTGCATTCTTTACCTGCTTTCGAGCGTAGTTTTCAGCACTGAACGAATTTATTACTCTGCTTGATCCTTCGCGTAATCTCCCTTATTGTGAGCCACCTACAAAAGCTCGCCATGACTGCAGAAAATGACTACATTAACTGTTATTAAAGGTATGTATGAGAAGAGTTAAATTAGCTGTGCAGTCACTGGCAATACTAAATACCATCTGCATTATTAGGCAGCATTGATCATGAGGATGTGCATATGACATTAAACACTTCGTAAAAGTTTAGGGATAAACTGCTGTGTAACATCACCTTCTCATTGTGAGTAAAATGGATGCTGATAAAATTGTGCTGATGATTTTGATGTTTGGCTTGTGGGGCGCACAGCTGCGCGGTCATCAACGTCCTTACAAAGTCCGAGTTTTTACACAGTCCAATTTCTACACAATCCAAGCCAGCTGCTGTCACGAATGATGATGGTGACGATGGAATGATGAGGACAACACAAACACCCTGTCCCCAGGCAGAGAAAATCCCCAATCCGGGAATCGAATCCGGGAACCGTGATCCAGAGGCAGCCACGCTAACCACCACACCACGAGCTGCGGACAAATTGTGCTGAGCTTCACCTGTAGCACAAGTTTGTCAAGGACATTCTAACTCGGACATGGGTATCGTTTTTGCTTTTCGTTTCACGTACTCATCGTCTGATTAATATGATGCACTGGATTATAAGGGTAAATACTCCAAAGTAAAAACCAAGAAAATACATAAGCGCACTTGTCCACAAGCCTCCTCACATTCGCTTTTATGTACTGGTGTACTGGTAAAATTATTTCTGGATACGAACCGTCTCGTTCTGCATATGGATTCAAACCCAGGTCATGCAGACTAAGCAAAGATTTCGTGTCTGACAGAAAGTAACAAGCAGTCCTGACTAGGCATACAAAGAGTGATATACCTCGATTTTAGACAGTATCAGTTAGCCAATATAAACTTTAAATTACATAACGTAAACATTTTTAACGGACGCAAACTCCTATCCAGCATCTGTTGTCCCCGTTGACGAACTACGAAAGATGTTAAATATTGCTTCTTCATAAGTAACTTCCTTGAATTGCCGTGAAGTAAAGCTTTGTGTTGGACAGGGATTCAAACCCTGAAACTAATCGGATTACTACCGAAGCACCATCAACTGTGACATATCGGATTTTCTCGGCAGTAGCTATTAGTTTTAACTGAAATGACGAGACGAAACATTAAATTTTTCTTTCCAGGACTCCAACCCGGCACCTATCGATGTTATATTCTAGAGAAAACGAACGTAAAATACGAGTTTGTTACACCACCAACGACATGTTACCGTTTTTGAACTATACATAATATGACGAAGAGTTCAGTGCTGACTGGCAATCGAACCTCACACATATTGTTGTTGACTACACACAAAGGGACGTCAGCTACCGAATTTTTCTCCACTAGCAGCTCGGAATAACATCATTAAACTTACAGTGATCTCGCCAATAGTTCTCTGTCTCACTGGGAGTAAAAAACGTCAGATATCGTTCGTGTTGACAACGAATGAAAATACATTACAAATCAAAATTGTTACCCACAACAGCAGATAGGTGTTCTCATGCTAGAGCTTGATAATACATAATGGAAACTTTAGTGCCGGGCAAGGATTCGAACACATACACTCGCAATATGTGCAGATGTAGAGGAATCTGCAGTTTGAATAAACAACTAATTGTAGATGAGCTGTATAATATCGAGGGGAAAAAATCCGCTTTAAGGGCGGTCAGAGCTTCATTCCCAGTTCAGAACTAATTTTATCGACATACAGCAGCTCAACGAATAGATGGAATGAGTGTCCTGTGACCCTACATAGCGTTTGTAACTAGTATAAGAAAGGTTACTGGTGATAGAGTTCCTACATGTCGCCACTCCTGGCTTTATTGTGGTTCAACCTAACGTCTGCTTGGTAGAAAAGGAATATCATGTTTAATGTGAATTTCAGACCACAGTGCTGTTATATCTTCTGCACTTGGCGTAGCCAGAAGAGAATAGAATATTTCTCTCCCTATCACAAATCATCAGAAGAAGTTGGAATCGAACCCACACCATAAATATATGAAACTATCATCCATCCAACAGACCACCACATCCTCGTCTCTGTGACACATTTACGCCACACTGGATGAGGATTCTGACACACAAGGTCCCTGTAGTGGTTTGCATGATGTTCAGTACATTCATTTACTTGGTTGACCGAATCACCATTAACTAGCTGCCCCGGCTACCCAGTGCATACATTCTACTCTATTTTGTAATCACCGAAATAAAATCATGTAACTGCCACCTACAGAGAACTGCCAACAGTGTAGGATGCATTTATTTAAATAGGAAGTGTTCTTTTTCACTTGAGCTACTGTATTGCGCTATCTGTTTGTTGAAAACGTCGTGCAGTGCAAAAGAAAAGCTGTAATTGTCTGACTCTCAGAAGTGTAAATCAGGCCATATGCATTATCTCACAGCACTGTAGTATGCGGAAGTTCTGGAGGAATTGTTGTATACTTCTGTAGCTGCTGTAGCTACGTCTCAGGTACTAGCCTAACGATAAGAGTCATGCCCTGTAGATAAGACATTGCGAGTTAGAGCTCATTGACTGCAACATTTTTTAAAACGCAATTCTGTTGTCTGCTGAAGTTATCAGTGTAATGGAACTTTGAACATAATCCCCTTCACTTCTCAACCCAAAATAGTCGCACGTAGAAAAAGAGCTAAATTCTGCGACATTTTGTTCTTTTCAGGTTTAATAGACGGCCAGGCCGCAGATGCATCTCGAAACTTTTGTATTATATATGGGTTGAGCGCATCCTGCCAAAATAAGTTAGAAAAGTATTTTCTACATTAGCTGTCGTGTGGTGGTGGTATTTTATTCTCCTTCAAACCCTGTTTGACAGCTTTAACTTAGAAGAAGTTTTCTACATGGCTGTAATCAATAAACTGCATGTGCATTGTTATAGATAACATCAGAGAATTCGCATATATCGTTGATGATTAATTTCTCTCTCATCTTTACTGTTGCTTTAACAACACTAAAAGAAACCTTACGAAAATTGCGCACTGTATTATAAGAAATGAAATAATACTACCCACGATAACCTTACGTCGAGAGTCTGTTTATATATATATAAGGCAGACTTGTGTACAGGTACTCAGTTGTACACAAGTCTGCCTCTATCGGCACTAATTAGTAAAATACTACTCACTAACATTTCGATTGGGTCTGTGTGAGTTAAATAATAAGTACGGTGTGTTACTTTGAAGAGTAAATCATGAATACGACGAACTTACTAGGTGCATTACCTATCTGACTTAATAATGAGAGTGGTAACATTACAGGTATGTCATTTATGGTAATAAATGTGAGCTTACAAGCCTTAAGGACAGTCTTATCTGTGATAAGGTGTTCCCTGATATTTGTAGTATCGTGTTATTACTTTAAATCTTGAGTTATTGCGATACAGAGAAGTGTTTCCTAGTGGTGACTTTTTGGCAACATTTTCAATAGTCAAACGTCTGTACCGAGGAGCGATTAGAGGATCTACTAGACAGCTGCCTTATGCGAGTTCATGCGAATCATGCGTAATGCAATTCAGGTCTTTCGGATAATTTTTAGCATGACTATATTTTGAAGGTAGTAGCTACTGCAGCGCATGCACAGTTATGTATTTTCGCGTGCGTCGAAGGACCGTTACTTCACAGTACATCTTGCAACACGCGGTTGACAATTTTATAGCAGATCCGCTTGTGCGTGTTCGAAAATCATCATAGTGATGCAGCACTATATCGGGTGTTCAGAATAAAACATACATTTATATCTACAGGGTTATTACAAATGGTTGAAGCGATTTCACAGCTCTACAATAACTTTATTATTTGAGATATTTTCACAATGCTTTGCACACACATACAAAAACTCAAAAAGTTTTTTTAGACATTCACAAATGTTCGATATGTGCCCCTTTAGTGATTCGGCAGACATCAAGCCGATAATCAAGTTCCTCCCACACTCGGCGCAGCATGTCCCCATCAATGAGTTCGAAAGCATCGTTGATGCGAGCTCGCAGTTCTGGCACGTTTCTTGGTAGAGGAGGTTTAAACACTGAATCTTTCACATAACCCCACAGAAAGAAATCGCATGGGGTTAAGTCGGGAGAGCGTGGAGGCCATGACATGAACTGCTGATCATGATCTCCACTACGACCGATCCATCGGTTTTCCAATCTCCTGTTTAAGAAATGCCGAACATCATGATGGAAGTGCGGTGGAGCACCATCCTGTTGAAATATGAAGTCGGCGCTGTCGGCCTCCAATTGTGGCATGAGCCAATTTTCCAGCATGTCCAGATGCACATGCCCTGTAACCTTTTTTTCGCAGAAGAAAAAGGGGCCGTAAACTTTAAACCGTGAGGTTGCACAAAAAACATTAACTTTTGGTGAATTGCGAATTTGCTGCACGAATGCGTGAGGATTCTCTACCGCCCAGATTCACACATTGTGTCTGTTCACTTCACCATTAAGAAAAAATGTTGCTTCATCACTGAAAACAAGTTTCGCACTGAACGCATCCTCTTCCATGAGCTGTTGCAACCGCGCCGAAAATTCAAAGCGTTTGACTTTGTCATCGGGTGTCAGGGCTTGTAGCAATCGTAAATGGTAAGGCTTCTGCTTTAGCCTTTTCCGTAACATTTTCCAAACCGTCGGCTGTGGTACGTTTAGCTCCCTGCTTGCTTTATTCGTCGACTTCCGCGGGCTACGCGTGAATCTTGCCCGCACGCGTTCAACCGTTCTTCGCTCACTGCAGGCCGACCCGTTGATTTCCCCTTATAGAGGCATCCAGAAGCTTTAAACTGCGCATACCATCGCCGAATGGAGTTAGCAGTTGGTGGATCTTTGTCGAACTTCGTCCTGAAGTGTCGTTGCACTGTTATGACTGACTGATGTGAGTGCATTTCAAGCACGACATACGCTTTCTCGGCTCCTGTCGCCATTTTGTCTCACTGCGCTCTCGAGCGCTCTGGCGGCAGAAACCTGAAGTGCGGCTTCAGCCGAACAAAACTTTATGAGTTTTTCTACGTATCTGTAGTGTGTCGTGACCATATGTCAATGAAAGGAGCTCTAGTGAATTTATGAAATCGCTTCAATCATTTGTAATAGCCCTGTATAATAGGTAAAATAATCTTAAGACTGTTACATTTGCTTATACAAATTTTTGGTTGATTGTCTCTCTGGACAAATTTTGATGCTTTTGGATTGTCTTTGGTTGCAGATTTCCAGCCTTTGTACGACGTGTCGTCGTTCAATATTCGTACATACAATATATACAGTAATGGCGTAGATGGAGTAAGCATTGTTTCTAGGGTTTTTTGCTACCCAAATGTTGTTGCACATCGACGTTATTGTTCACTGTTTGAAATAAGATACCTGACTTTGTTCACTTGATGTACTGTTTATTTACACTGATATACTTACCTTTACTGTTTTCCTAGGTCATGCGTCGCAAGGATGAAGACCAGTGGATAACCAATTCAGAAAATCTTGTTCCATGAAGGCATGGATATGAGACTTCGGACAGCAATATTCTAGCATCAGTCCACGATCACTCCAGTTAAGAGGCAGAGAGCATTTCCTTCCCTGAAATCTCATCCGAAAGACCTCCACATGTAGAGTCGTCTTCCGTGCTTATGTGTCGCGACGATTGGTCCAGTAGTTTAGGCGTTTATAATTAGCGTACTCTGCTATCGCGGTAGGCGATGTACGAGATATGTCATAGCACCTTCACATTTACTATTCCTTCACGATTACAGTCTATCTGTTTATTGACAGTTCTACACAAATGTTTCATCGCGACTGCAGTCATTGCGATGTACGAAAATGTTCCTTCACTTTCCTTTTTATTACGTTAGGCTTGTGTTCTTACCCATATTTGTTACGTACTACAAATTCTAGTTATTATTGCGTTACACAGAACCATATCAAATTTTTATTGCCGGCCGATGTGGCCGAGCGGTTCTAGGCGCTTCAGTCTGGAACCGCGCGACCGCTATGGTAGCAGGTGCGAATCCTGACTCGGGCATGGATGTTTGTGATGGCCTTAGGTTAGTTAGGTTTAAGTAGTTGTGAGTTCTATGGAACTGATGACCACAGATGTTAAGTCCCATAGTGCTCAGAGCCATTTGAAACATTTCTAAATTTTGCTTTACATCCACTTACAAATTTTTACAGATTTTGCAGATTTTGTATACTTCTCAACCAAATGATGTCATATGAAACTGCAAAGATTAGACACGACATTGTGATAATATCAGCAGAGCAGCTCAATCGCACACATACTAACAGACAAATATGTTATGAAACAAATTGTAGTACAAAACTACAGAGATTTCGCATTACGGCTGTGTACAGTTTGTTTATATGGTCTTGACTTGACGTGATCGTAATTTAGTCTACACGATGTGTACCTAATCTGCTTCTATGGTTGAAGTGTTTAGTTGTCACCTCATTTAGTGTTCATGACTATCAGTCATGGATTGGCATCGATGGACGGTACAGTTCGTCAATTTCCCTGTCCCATTAATATTTTTTGCATTGCTTATCCGTAAAATCGTCATAACATTTGCGTTTACAATCCTTCCTGATAATAATCATATACACTGAAGAGCCAAAGAAATTGGTACACCTGCCTAATGTCGTGCAGGACCCCCGCGAGCACGCAGAAGTGCCGCAGCACGACGTTGCATGGACTCGACTAACGTCTGAAGTAGTGCTGGAGAGAATTGACTCCATGAATCCTTCAGGGCTGTCCACAAATCTGTAAAAGTACTAGGCGGTAGAGATCTCTCCTGAAAAGCATGTTGCAAGGCATCCCAGATAATGTCAATAATTTTCACGTCTGGGGAGTTTGGTGGCCAGTGTAAGTGTTTAAACTCAGAAGAGTGTTCCTGGAGACACTCTGTAGCAATTCTGGGCGTGTGGGATGTCCCATTGCACTGCTGGAATTGCCGAAGTCAGTCGGAATGCACAATGGACATGAATGGATGCAGGGGATCAGACAGAATGCTTACGTACGTGTCACCTGTAAGAGACGTATCTAGACATGTCAGGGGTTCCATATCACTCCAACTGCACACGACCTACACCGTTACAGAGCCCCCACCAGCTTTAACAGTCCACTGCCGACATGCAGGGTCCATGGATTCATGAGGTTGTCCCCATACCCGTACACGGCCATCCACTCGATACAATTTGAAACGAGACTCGTCCGACCAGGCAACATGTTTCCTGTCATCAACAGTCCAATGTCGGTGTTGATGGGCCCGGGCGAAGCGTAAAGCTTTGTATCGTGCAGTCATCAGGAGTACACGAGTGGGCCTTCGGCTCCGAAAGCCCATGTCGGTGATGTTTCGTTGAATTGTTCGCACGCTGACACTTGTTTATGGCCTGGCACTGAAATCTGCAGGAATTTGCGGAATGGTTGCACTTCTGTTACGCTGAACGATTCTCTTCAGTCCTCGTTGGTCCCGTTCTTGCAGGATCTTTTTCTGGCCACAGCGACGGCGGAGATTTGATGTTTTCCGGATTCCAGATATTCACTGTGCACTCGTAAAATGATCGTACATGAAATCTCCGCTTCATAGCTACCTTGGAGATGCTGTGTCCCATCTTTCGTGCGTCGACTATAACACCACGTTCAAACTCACATCTCGATTACTTGCCATTGTAGGAGCAGTAACCGCTCTAACAACTGCGCCAGACACTTGTCTTAAATAGACGTTTCCAACCGCATCGCCGTATTCTGCCTGTTTACATGGCTCTGTATTTGAATACGCACGCCTATTCAAGTTTCTTTGGCGCTTCAGTGTATATATGCATTTATCTAAGGCGAAGTTCAGGTCTCTTTTGTCCTCCTTTTTATTATTGCTGCTGCAGGCTGGTTCTGTTGAAAGTAAAATTTCCTATGCTATCTAAATTTCTTGCTGAAGAGGTGTGCAGTCTCTATAACTCGCTGGTATTCTGGTTACTTACCAGAAGCAGGTAAACATATGCTCTTAGCTATAATGAAATACGCCCAAATCTCTGTGAGAGTAAAGTCCAATGATACTGTTTGTTTTCTGATTTTGTAACAGACGTGCATCAGAATGCGGTACAATACGATTACATATAGGACTTCATATAGAACACGCCACTTTACATTACGCCGCTTCAGTCCAGAAGATTTCTGGTGAGTACAGAATAATACCTGCAAGCCAGCTATGAATTCTGGACTTTTTTATCGAATTAACGTAAAATCAGCATTCTGTGCTAGTGTCTTAAAAACGTCATTATACGATACCGATCCGTTTGGAAATTTCGGCAAAGGATTGCACTATTCATTAGATTCCTTCCGGTCCTACAATAGTTCATTAGGAGCATACTTCGCATCGTATATCTTGAGATTAATGTGCACATCTTTAAAAAGTGTTAAATAACTTACCCAATTAGAATGTTGTGTAACTATGTATGTCCTCATAAACCTGTTAAGTTCCCTGAAAATCCGTCTGGGAGACTTTCGATTAAAAGATGTACTCTTAATATCAATATCTTTTAAGAATTTGCGCCATTTGTACCGCTTGTAGTACGTGGCGTTGTCAGTTAAAAGTGGCTTTGTTTTTCCCACGTGAGGAATGTAATCACGTGAAAGTCGTCTTATGGCAGTGTTCACGTCGCAGATTTTCTGGAGTAAACCTTAATACGCTTAGAAAATATGTCATAATATGCAAATACATATTTTACGTCACAGCTACTTGCCGGATGGAGTCCACTAATGTCTGTACTAACGTTTTTCAGAGATTTGTTGGGTAATACGGACTGTAAATCTGTCTTTGACTATAAGTTCCGTCAAAATATATAAGTTTTGAGTACCTTGTGAATCTTTCTCCTCATATTGGTAAAATAACAGTATGTGCTGAGTTTTGTTAGACACCACTGCGTCCTATAATGTCCCCAAACTAAGTGTGTGTGTCTAATTGTGTTTTGCGTCCTTGGGTATACATACACACCAGTCAGCATTTGGATGCTGACGATAGAAGAGTACATCTTGATGTATCCTATAACGGCTAGACAGTGGACGATTAGGGTGGTTAGTCAGCAAGGTCGTTACCTTGTTCCCATGCGGATTTGATTTTTGTAAATTTGCCATGTTTCTACACAAATTGAAAATACTGTTTATCCTGCATTAAACGTATTCTATAGTCGTTCTCATTTTCTAGGTCAGTTTTACTGTCATTCAAACCTTATGGAAGAAGAGATAAAGCGTCAGCAATGATGTCCTTTCCCTTAAAATGAACAATCTCAAATGAGTAATTCTGCAGCGACAAAGCCCAGCGTGATAATCTGGGATGAACTAACTTACAGGTAATAAAAATGTCAGGGTTTGGTGATCAGTATAGATTTTCATGCGTTTGCCGTATACTTAATTATTAAATTATTTAAAAGCCTGGACAATTGAAGGGGTTTCTAATTTAGTTGTTGAATATGTTCGTTCACATTCTCTTAAGGCTCGGCTTAAAATCCAATGATCCATACCTGTTTATGCTCTCCGTCCTTAAATATATGAAATAGGCAAGATCCTAAGCCACTGCCTCACCTGTCATACAAAAATCTAGACTAATATCTCGATGGTCTAAAATGTTTGAATTTACTAATGAATGTTTTATGTTTTGAAAATCTTGCTGGCACTGCTCTGTCCAGATCCATAAATGATTTTTCTTAAGTAAAGCTAGAAGGTGTTCACTGTTCAATAGTCGTTGTGGCAGGAAACGTCGGAAGAAAGAACAGAATCCTAGAAACGACTTCAATTGTTTTTTAGTACGTAGACTAAAAATGTTTTTAATAACATCTAACATAGGCGGATCAGGGCGTATACCTTGTGCATTTGTTATGTGTCCTCGACACCTATCTCACTACATTCAAATTTGGATTTCTTAAGGTTTGCTATTACACCAGCATGTGCAAATCTGTACAGATTTTGTCAAGTATTTTGTGATGTTCGTTGTATTTTTTTGTGGCGATCAGAACGTCATCTAAGTTATGTGTCACACTTTCCTCTAGTTCATCTCTAGGCGCTGTAACCAAAGCAGTTGTGAAAACACCAGAACTAACGTTCCGTCTGAAATGTAAAACGCATAATTGATATGTTCACCCAATCGAATATAAAAGCAATATATTTTATGGAATCAGAAGTGACGGCCACTTGCCAAAACGAATTTGTCATGTCAGGGGTGGAAAAATGCTTAGCGCCTAAAAATTTTTATAATTGTTTCACTAAGGTCTCAGGGTTTGTGCGTACTGATAATATTGTCTCATCTACAGATCGGGCATCTAACACCAGTCTAGCATTTCCATCATGTTTCGTTAAAACAACTGACGGATATACAAGGTTCTATGATTTTCCATTGTAACATCTGTTTGATTTCACGCCACACCTCAGGTCGCTGAGATAAAGGTACATTATATGATTTTTTAAAAAAAATCTGGTGAGGCTTGATTTCAGTTTTGTAAATATACGTCTTAAGGATACCTGGTCGTCTTGTAAAAATCTCTACATGCTTCGATAGTAGTACAAAAAGTTCATTACGTTGTTCGTCAGTAAGACCAGTTGTTTCTTCTAACTTATGCCCAATCAATGTTTTTAAATCATTACACGCTTCATCTGATACACGTCTCTATGTCTTTGTTTGGTCGCCCTCTTGTATTAACTGAATTTTGTATCCAGTGAAATACTTGTAGTGTTATAGCGTCCTGGTATCTAAATCAATAGTGTTTAATGGGACACTTGCGTTTCGAGAAGATACTGTTCTACTCAAATAACACATCTTAATCTATAATACAATTTGCAACTAGAATTTGGACCACGAGGAATGGCCATCGCCTACCTGAATGGTCACAAAAACTTGTTTCATTACTTTACTTGACTTGTTTCCTACGGCAGTCAACATCTTACATTTTTGTACAGGAAACCCAAGCACTGGTTCAAATTCTGTCATCTTCTTGTTAACGTTGTGCGGTATAACGCTCACAGCAGCTCCCTTATCCGTGGCTGTACTGGTTGGAATACCTCCTACTATACCATTAGTTGTAGCTAAAACTATTTCATTGCTCAATGAACAACACTGTATGTTTTCTGCCAATAGTTCATTGGATAAATTCTCATCGTGATTGTAGCGTATGAACAATAGCGGTTGTTACATAAAATTATGTACAATATTGTCATTGTGTTGTTCTTTTGTAGATGTACTAAACAATGATTTAATACTAAGATTGCCCCCTCCCCCACCCAAACTCTCATCAGCCACTACCTGGGGATCAGTGGTGACTGTCATCAGTTTGTCGATGTCGTATTCGGTGCAGATGAAGGTGGTATTTCACCTGACACTTCAGTTATATTCAAGTACCCGTACTGCCGATTCCGCTCTCCATTTTGTTGCGTCTTGTGTGGTTGAACATCGTGACTTAATTGCTGATTAGTAAGGAAAGTCCTGTTTTGGTTTTGCATTGGTTGTGGCGGCACTTATCACAGACATATGTTGTCGTTGTGTTGTGGTGGTGGACCAGGATTTCCGTTATTAGTGTTCCGGTATTGCTGTTGGTTGTGTCTTGACTGGTAGTTGTTTTTGCTCATATTCCAGTTCGAATTGTCTCCGTTCCTGTTTCTACCAGTATTGTTTCGGCGCCTCTTGTTTGAGTACGTGATTTGTGATTGCCATCCGTGTTAGAGTGTGTCTGCTGGTTTTGGTACGTAAACTGGTTTGCGAAAGCAGGCCAGGACTGTGTTGGCTAACCTGCGTGACCTGCATACCATTTATGAAATACGCTGTGGTTGCTGTTTTGCCGCTCGCACAGTTGATATTCATATAGCAAATCAACTGAATCCAGAACTGTCAAAAAACATTCCGCATCTTTGTCGGGACTGTGCAATAGTTTCTCTTTGATATAGAATGGTAGTCCAGCTTTTAGAGAGCGGAGTGTATCACGCGTAGCGACGGTTTCGTCTAGAAAATGCGTCATATTTAGGTATTTCTCGAAATATCTTCGTATATTATCATATTTGGTACTGAAAGGCTATCGTTCCATGATGCGTTTTCCGAGACGCCCTTGAACAGTTTGAGACCAAAATTTTGGCCCAGGAAGCTTCTTCGAATTGTTCGCCAGTTACGCATCTGTCGGCTTCGTTGTATGCCCTCCCTGGATGTAACCTACTACATAAAAAAGTCTTTACCGGTCTCTCCATGATCTGGGGAATACGTTTCTGGGTGCTTCGAGAAAAATCACAGGGTGTACACTACGTTTTCCCGGAATAAACCGTTGAAACCAGCGATGTTTGATTAGGCTTTCTTCCACTTCAGCCCTGTACTACCTGTTTCTTTGCTGAAATGTTCATCTGCTGATTGCAAGGGAACATACTGTCCATTGATACCACGATTGCAATTTGGTGATGTGTTTGGTTGAGAATGTGGTGGGCGTGGTGTGTACAAGGGATACGAGTTATTGTGACCGTTAGTACTGTCCCGTTGCACATAGTCACTAAATTGTTCTTGCTCTGCCTGCGCTACTTTGTGCTGCATGAGCTATGGTGTGTTTATTATTTTTAACAAAATCTGTCACGGTTTCATGCACAACTGTCGCTAATTTTTCACCTACGCATTGATCGAAATATTTGTTCTTCTCGTCAATCCAATTGTGAAATTCGTCCTTTAGGTTTGAGGAATGGTTGTCTGAGTCGAACTGAAGCTTGTCTGTTAATTGTTTGGTTAACATATTCACTTTGTCTTCCATCTGTGTAACCCGCACATTTACTGATTCGTGTACTGACGATCAAGACTGGCATTTAATAGTTAGACTTCACTCTGAAAGTTTATTACGCCCTTAACGGTTTTCTGTTGTTAATTTAGTTCGGAAATTTTTTTATCAAGTTCAGTCACTTTTCCGCTCAGTATAGCGTTTATTTCGTCCATCCTTTTGCTTAAAGTGTCATTATTGGTTTTTAGTCTACCAAATCTCTCTTAATCTAGTCGCGTCCCGTTTTTAATACTGTCATACCTTTTTGTATATCTTGTCGCAGTGCGGTCATATGATTTTGCATTCATGTCATACGTGTGTCATTGTCTTTTTGTTTTGGGTCGTTTGTTGGATTATAATATTAATGAAGCATTTTAGCGATATTTGCCGACTGAAGCTGCTCTGTCCCCACCACGCCTTTTCACATGACGTCACTCTCAAGAATGGGTTGAGAGCTGACTTTTAATAATAGACTAGTGGTCGTGCCGTTAACAAAATTACCGTCACTGACAATTTCAACTACTGGTTGCGCATTAACGTTTGTGTCAACATTATTTTCAATATTCTTTTCGATGTCCACGTCAGATTCAATTTGTGTTTCCTGTCTATCGTGCTCTATTATCGCAAACTATTTGCATGTCATTGCCATGCTATACGTAATGCGGAAGGAAAAATGTTTATACTCGTGAGAAATTACATTCGTGAAAATTAATTTCGTAAAATTCAGTACAGCAACAAGGATGGTTTTAGTGAGTAAGAATAGCCCTTGTTGGGAAAATAATTAGCTGTAATGGTTCTCGCCATTATGCGTTGTACGATACGCAATTCGGCTATTTCGTGAAACACTCTAAGTTCATTGTTGTAGTGGACTGTTCGGTAAAATAAACTGCAATTCGCCATTTTGAGCAAAATTGGTTGCTACAGTTAATGGAAGCTACAAAGGAAACTAAGATAATTGTGGAATGTACTTGAACTAGCGTGCTAAAGTATAAATCAGGTATCTTATCTTAGATCCTATTTTTCTATACAGGTTCCAGGTTTCATCACAATTTCTGTTAAATTTCTCTCGAGTTTGGTTGTTAAAATGTTTTCGATGGTAATGGCTCCTCATGTAGGCCGCATCGTCCACGCGACAAAGAAACACAATATAGTGTATACAATAACTGGTCCAGATACGAAGTCGCCAGTTTAAATTTTCTTTTGTTATTAACTCTGAGGGGATCGTGCATGGATAAATGCTAGAAGCATTAGGTAATGTGGTCGTATAGTTTTTGTTTTCAGTAACTGCAAAATTTTTCCATGAGTGATAAGTGTAGGCTCTGTCGTAGGTTTGTGAGTAGTGAGTTACGGTGTGGGATTTGTTCACAGTATTTTCATTGAGGGGAATGCAGTCGAGAAGCCAATGGGCATTCTAGATCCTCTCCTAGAAATGCAGAATCTGTAGTAGAAATAAGTTGATAGAGGAGCCGGAGCGTAAGATCTTTGAACTTCAGGTGCAGTTACAACGCGCAAAGGAGGAACTGGATACGTTGAGGCGGCTGAATCGTGGTGGTGAATGGGAGCTGGCAGTTGGCAAGAAGGCAGCTAGGAGGAGGAGGTATTCAGACAGTTATACTATGCGCATATGCAATAGATGTGACCAACAGTTAGAGTTGCTTGGAGAGGAGGCCTCTTGTAGCTGCAGATGTAGGGAACATGCAGCAATCCTCAACAGTTACGAGGCGTACGCCAGTTGAAAAATCTAACAGAAAGAGGAAGGTTCTGCTGCTAGGTAGTTCGCTCGGTAGAGGTGTGGGCCAGCAGTTGCATGAAGTGTTGGGGAATGAATACCAGGTCACCAGCATTGTGAAGCCTAGCGCAGTGTTGGCTCAGGTGACTGGCAGCATCGGGGAGTTATGTAGGAATTTTACGAAGGAGGATCAGGTAGTGATAGTGGGTGGATCAGGGAACAGCCTTGATAGGAAAGGGAATACGATGTAAGTAGTGACCTGGTAAAGATAGCTACTCAAACTGGTGGCACTAATGTGCATTTCGTGCAATCGTTTCAGTGTCATGATCGACCTCATCTTAATGCGGCTGTTAGGCTCTTTAACATTAGGCTGGGGAGGGCGCTTATGGCAAAGAGCATGGGCCACATTTCAGTGGTGCCAGTTGGGTCTATCAGTAGATTGGATTTCACTAGGCATGGCCTGCACCTCAAGTATGGGAAGGGGAGGCTGGCAAAGCGTATAGGTGATAGTGTAGTGGGTGGTAGTGGGATATTCACGGAAAAATTCCTATAGTAGTTGGTGTTAGAGCTGCATATTTTTTTTTTAGATTAAAGTCAGCTGATAGGTATACCTTTTTAAAGGAAGTCCCTCTAACTAAGGACTCACCATCAGAGGTCGTCATGTTTCCAGGCAGAGAAGGAATTTGCATATTTCATAAAAGTATAAGAGGTATTAGAGACAAAGTTAGTGAACTGCTTATAGCTGTTAACTCTGAAATTATTGGTATGTCGGAGCACCACTTAAATAATTTGACAATTCCTTTACCAGGATAAAAATTAGCTGGCTGTTTTTTAAGGAGTTCCTTGCGGCGTGGGAGAATGGATATGTACGTAAAAAAACAGTGTTCCATTTCAGTCCATAGATGTGTCACAGCAATGAAATGAACAGATATTTGAATGTTGTGCATGGGCAGTAGAATTTAGTGAAACTAAACTTCTAATTGTTGTTGTTTATAGGTCCCCTAACTCAGACTTCTGAGCATTTCTGCATAAGCTAGACAGAGTTCTTGGTTCACTTTGTAGGAAGTACCAGAAATTAGTCATATGTGGTGACTTCAATCTAAATTTTGTATATGATGGTGCAAGAAAAGGATGTTGGTAGCTCTCCTAAGTTCATACGATCTGATGCAGACCGTATTTTTTCCAACTAGGGTGCAGGGAACAGTAGCAAAATATAGACATAGACAATATTTTTATTCATTTTCATTACTAGATGGGCATTTCGTTAGTAAAAGGGTGAATGGCCTTTCAGACCATGATGCACACATTTTAACACTAAAAGGCTTTTGTAGTCAAACAAATGTCACATATAATTACAAACTATGTAGGAAAGTTAATCCAAAAGCAGTGAGGGTTTTTTTAAACTTCGTCAAGGAACAAGAGTGGCAAGAAGTTTATAGTGCCAATAACATAGATGATAAATATAATGCTTTCCTTAACACATTTATCATGCTCTTTGAGATTTGCTTAGCGTCAGAACGTTGTAAACGGGGCACTGGCAGTAGTAGCCAGCCCAGGTGGCTGACTAGTGGTATAAGGATATCATGTAGAAGAAAGTGGGAATTATATCAAAATGTTAGAAGCAGCCACAATCAAGCTACAATAGCCCATTACAAACAGTACTGTAAGGTGCTTAAAAATGTTATTATAAAGGCAAAGTGTATGTGGTACGCAAATAGAATAGCTAATTGACATGATAAAATTAAAACTATGTGGTCAGTTGTGAAGGAAGTGCCTGGTAAGCAGCACAAGGACGACCATGTAAAGTCAGTTCGTAGTACAATTATTTCTGTTACTGACAAATCAGATATATGTACAGTATTTAACAATCATTTCTGAGCATTGCTAATGAATTAAATAAAAATTTAGTTTCTGCAGGAAATCATATAATTTTCTTGGCAAATGCCTTTCCGAGATTGATGTCTGAAATACTCCTCTGTGATACAGTTAAGGGGGAGACTGAGCCAATAATTAAATCAATGAAGACTAAGAACTCTCATGGTTATGATGGAGTGTCTAGCAGAATATTAAAGTACTGTGCTGCAGTATTAGGGGATGACGATTAGAAATATTACTGAGGATTTGGTCAAAATGAAGGAAGCAGTATGGGTTACCTTCTTCCACAGACTGTCAACCGATGGCTGACCAAATCAACACTAAAGCCCCACCGTGTTTCACTCTTGAGACACGAACTCGGTCAGAAAAAGGAAACACTACTAACAAAACTCATTCAATCAGATACAGTGCTCCCAACGCTCCATAGTACAGTTTTTATAGCTATAGCATCACGTATTCCTGTTAAGGGAAGTATATCACTGATGACTGGTTTTGGAATTCCAGCTAACCCAGCAATTCGCAACTTATGAGGCTCCCATCCTGTTGTTTTGGTACTGACAGGCTTCGCTAGTGTTCTGCAGTGACTTTTGCGTCCTCTTACTTTCCATAACAATCCTCTTCTCTAACCGTTCAGACGTTCATTCATCAAACATTTTCGTCAGCTTTGTGACTTAGAGGATGATACATTCCTTGTGTGTGGTATAAATCTTTGATGCTGTGCTTCTTGAAACACCAAGACTTCATGTAGCTTGATTAGAAAAGCAAGCGCCATACAACTACTGACAACATGTCCACGTTCGAATGCACTTAGCTCCAACGTAATGTACTTACCACTACACAGGAAACTGTTCTAACATGACATACATGCCATTTATTGATGACATTGCATAGGTGCCGTTTGTGATCAGATACAACAGTGCTACTTTTGATTCCATCCGCATTTATGCTCAGTCATGCATTCGTTGTGGAATTTCCATATTTTGCCTAACCCCATGCACATTACAGTGCATGACAGAGGATGCTACATGCCAATATTATGGATTTGCTTTCCTATTGTACTGGTGTACTGAGCGAGGGTAAAATGACAGTCTACATGCATCTCTACGCACAACGATCTTTCTCATCTTTATGATTCCTACACAGGATGCATGATGGTGTCAGCACAACTGTCACACCTGTTTATCGGAATACAGGTTATCTAAAATGAAGCACCAGGGCGTGAAGACAATTGCATGGTATTTCTTCCAAGGCTTCCTACTTAGCTTCCCAAAGTATTTCTTTTGTGCTTCCATACATACGAGAATACCCACTGGCGACTCCTGTAAGTATGTGTGTTCGAACGGATATCCACGCTATCCTTCACGACGTATCTATTTTATTGCCTCTGGAACCTCCAGGTTTTATACGCCTCGCTGAATCCTGATGCACCATCTCTCTCTCTCTCTCTCTCTCTCTCGCTCAAGCATGCGCGCTTCTGTTTGTACAGCAAAATAGAAAAAAAAGCACTACTACGAAATTAAAACTTTCCTCATTTGTAGTACGCAATACTGACATAAAAAAATTTTTTTGCGTGAAAATTCAGCCGCTGACGATGACTGAGTAAAATTTCTCCGTATCGGGAAATTTTTTAGCTGCTCCTAAGAACTGACAAATCAAACCAGAAGGACTACTTAAGATCAAAAACAAGAAACGGAGTTTGTGTACAATGTCTCGTTTGATATGTCATTGATTGCTGATATTACGATCTCCAAGTTAATATATTCCTTTTTATCTTTGCACACTTCGTCTTAAATAGCATATAACTGCCTCTAAATGACATTGTGGGAATGTATTTGTGCAGAGATGATTCGGAATATTACTGTTCTCAGTTATTAAACATCAGATAGTTCTATTTATTACTGAGGTTGATCATTTGTAACCATATGGAAAAAAACAAAATACGTCTTTAATACAACATGAGCGCAATTTGTAGAGTACATATAATCACAAAACTATAATTAAACAGATTTACCAAGCTATTAGCAAAAAATACAGCTAATGCAAATTTATTTAAAGACATTCATGACACAAAATTGATACTTTTTGACGACTGATTTCGTTCATCAGCCGATGCCATGGTATCTCCAAAAACTAATCAAACACTAAAATAAGGAAGATATATTACAGCACCTTTCGTTTTAATTCGCTATGGCTGATTTTTCTGCATCGTCTGCTGAAAATTCCTATTAAGTCAGTTACCTTCCAGATTCGAGCATCTACAAAATGCTAAAAACAGATGTAATAAAAATACGGTAGTGAAAATATGACATTAAAGTGTTAAGCAGAAAGCACAGGTGTTAGGTAACGATTCCATACACACAAAGGCTAGTTGCAAGACTTAGTGATGCATACAATAAAACGAAAACGAAGTCAGAATGGTTGAAAGAAAACATGAAGCTCAGATTAAATGACTGTTTTGTAAAAGTACACTTTGTGCAGAGATTATAATGGCGAAACAATTGAAAAAGAACCTAGTTACATTTAGCTTTCGAATGATGCAGTGTTAACTATCTGAAAATGGAAATAAGGGTATGCTTAAAAATGATGAGGCGCTAATAATTCACAGAGAACAATAAGAAACGTTTCAGCAGTTTGTACAGTGTTTTTGTGACAGTTATTGCATCACCCTTGATGTTAACTAGACTATGAACAGTACCGAACAGGTACGCAAAACTATTTATTTAATTTAGTACTTGCCTACATACACTTTCTACATTGAAGAGCTAAAGAAAGTGGTACACCTGCTTATTGACGTGTAGCGCCCCACGAGCACGCAGAAGTGCCACAACACGACGTGTGATGGACTCGACTAATGTCTGAAGTAGTGCTGGAAGGAACTGACAGCCTGAATCCTGGAGGGCTGTACATAATAGGTGTGGTAGGGGGGGGGGTAGGGGGGGAGGAATCTCTTCTGAACAGTACGTTTTAAGGCGTTCCAGATATGCTCAATAATGTTAATGTGTGGGGAGTTTGGTTGCCAGCGGAAGTTGTTTAAACTTAGAAGAATGTTCTTGGAGACACTCTGTAGCAACTCTGAACCTGTGGGGTGTCGCATTGTCCTGCTGGAGTTGCCCTAGTCTGTCGGAATGCACAATGGACATGAATGGATGCAGGTGATCATACAGGATACTTACGTACCGTACGTGACACATGGCAGAGTCGGCATCTACACGCATCAGGGGTCCCATTTCACCCCAACTGCACACTCGTATAACACCAAGTTCAAACCCACTTGCATCTTGATAACCTGCCATTGTTGCAGCAGTAACCGATCTAACAACTGCGCCAGACTCTTGCTGTCTTATTTAGGCGTTGCCAACCGCAATGTCGTATTCTGCCTGTTTACGAATCTCTGTATTTGAATAAGCATGCGTTTACCAGTTTCTTTGGCGCTTCAGGTGTTACGGTGTAGGGAGGCATAGTGTTGCATGGGCGCAGTGACCACCAAACATCTGAACAGAGCGCACATGTCAGTCAATGTTATCATTACGCAGTGTTCCTTCCTCACCTGGCAATGGTACATTACGCGAAAGATACTATCGTTCGTTGCTCAGCAGTCTACATCAATCAACGCCAAAACTGCTTCCTTGGTACCAGTTTAAGAAGTACCACTGTCAGATACAATAAAAGACCATTCAGAAGTGGTAATTTATAAATATATGGTACTAGTTATGTAAGGTTTGATACATGGAAAATAGTAAACACTGAACAGGTTGAAACTGTGTGCCACTTTTTTTTTGGTTGATCACGTTTTGTTCTATATTGTTTTTTGAATTTGTTCGGAGCGGACGTCCGATGACACCCGTTTAGGTTCTTCGTTGATGCATTCACTCAGTTTTTTTTTTTTTTTTTTTTGTTACAGAGAGTTGCTAACCCTCTGACCGAACGCGCTAAACTACTGTGCCCGCACCATTGAGCTACCCAAGTACGACTCACAACATCCTCACAGCTTTAGTTCCGCCAGTACCTCGTCTCCTACCTTCCAAACTTCGCAGGAGCTCTCCTGCTAAGAGCACTTGCCCGCGAAAGGCAAAGGTCCCGAGTTCGAGTCTCAGTCCGGCACACTGCCAGAAAGTTACATATCGGCGTATACTCCGCTGCAGAGTGGAAATTTCATTCTGGAAAAATCAGGCTGTGGCATAGCCATGTCTTCACCATGTTCATTCTTCCAGGAGCGTTAGTTCTGCAGGTTTCGCAGGAGCGGATGTACAGCTGTGTGGAGTGGTCGTGAGTCGTGCTTGGCTACCTTAGTGGTAGAGCACTTGCTGGCAAAAGTCGCGAATTCGAGTCTCGGTCCAGTACACATTTTTATTCTGCCATGAAGTTCCATATCAGCTCACCACTCTCCGTTGCAGAGCGAAAAAATCATTCGCATTAAACAGGCATTTAACAGAAAAATGGCAGAATGATGAAAAGCAACTTATTGCGTAGTGAAGAATTTAAAATCTAAAATATTAACAACTTCCACAGTCATAAATTAATAATCATATTTTTCATCATCTTCTGTAAAGCCTAAGAGACAGCAGGGAACTGTCACATTTTCTGTGATATCTGTCTTATATTAAAACTGTAAGGCCATCATGCCAGTATGTTCGTTTGAACACTCTAATCTCCAAACCCAATAGAAGTTTATTCATGGGGTTTCACAGTTAACTTGAGTGTACGATGGTGGAACATAAATATTTTATTTCATCAACATCGGATCACGGAAAAATAGGTATCGTAGTTAAAATTTTATCTCGCTTGAAGAATATAACGTGGCACAGAAAAAAACACATTCACTCTTTGAAAAAACTTATTATTCATTGAAATTTTGACTGTACCATATCTGTGAAAATTCTTTCGTTGATTGATACTTTCTATGTAATACGATTCAACGTAAAGGTTACAATGCTTGTGCAATGCTCAAAAGGTTTAATTCGTAGTTATATATTAACAAAATTAAATCTGGAAGTAGCTCTGCCGATGCCAAATCGAAAACAACGGAAGTTGCTATGGTGACAACTTGAAGTGCGAGGATGCACATAGGCAGCTTCAGAAGGTAGCACCTAGCACTGTCAAGTAGGGTATGAAACACCTTCTCTTACATCAGTGAACATAAACTAAGTTAAAAATTATTATATTTGTTGTATGGTGTCCACATCGCGTGATGTAGAGTTACTTCAGTAGCACAATACATAGGTGCATACTCCAACACACGCGCCTCTACTCGTATCACTCGGCACAAAATCACTGACACGCAGTGGCACTCACAGCTACCTTATACTTTATGAGCAATAAAAGCAAGAGTTACAACTGAACACATTTGTACATCATCACTGAACTGAATATTAGAAACATCTGTGTATTGATGCTACAACCAACAATCGTAAAGAAGCTGAAGAGCAAAAGAAACCACTGGGTGGGCCATGTTGTCCGTATGCCAGAAGAAAATCAAATGAAGAAAGCGGTTCATGGGAATCCAAACTCAAAACACCTTGCAGGATGACCAAGGTAAGAAGGAGATGGTAGCACCAGGGACTGAAGACACCTTGAGGAACCAGCACGAAACAAAGTAGAAAGAAGACAGATTGTGGGAGCATCATATGATCACATACAGGGTGGTCCATTGAACGTGACTGGGCCAAATATCTCACCAAATAAGCGTCAAACGAAGGAACTACAAAGACCTAAACTTTTCTAGCTTGAAAGGGGAAACCAGATACCGCTATGGTTGGCCTGCTAGATGGCGCTGAGATTGGTCAAACGGATATCACCTGCGTTTTTTTTTAAAATAGGAACCCCTATTTTTTATTACATATTCGTGTAGTACGTAAAGAGATATGAATGTTTTAGTTGGATCACTTTTTCGCTTTGTGATAGATGGTGCTGTAATAGTCACAAACATATGGCTCACAATTTTAGGTGAACAGTTGGTAACAGGTAGGTTTTTTAAATTAAAATACAAAACGTAGGTACGTTTGAACATTTTATTTCGGTTGTTCCAATGTGATACATGTACCTTTGTGAACTTATCATTTCTGAGAACGCATGCTGTTACAGCGTGATTACCTGTAAATACCACATTAGTGCAATAAATGTTCAAAATGATGTCCGTCAACCTCAATGCATTTAGCAATACGTGTAACGACATTCCTCTCAACAACGAGTAGTTCTCCTTCCGTAATGTTCGCACATGCATTGACAATCCACTGACGCAGGTTGTCAGGCGTTGTCGGTGGATCACGATAGCAAATATCATTCAACTTTCCCCACAGAAAGAAATCCGGGGACGTCAGATCAGGTGAACTTGCGGGCCATGGTGTGGTGTTTCGGAGACCAGTTCACCTGTCATGAAATATGCTATTCAATATCGCTTCAACGGCAAGCGAGCTATGTGTCGGACATCCATCATGTTGGAAGTACATCGCCATTCTGTCATGCAGTGAAACATCTTGTAGTTACGTGCCCGCATGTCGTGGTCGTGCGGTAGCGTTCTCGCTTCCCACGCACGGGTTCCCGGGTTCGATTCCCGGCGGGGTCAGGGATTTTCTCTGCCTCGTGATGGCTGGGTGTTGTGTGCTGTCCTTAGGTTAGTTAGGTTTAAGTACTTCTAAGTTCTAGGGGACTGATGGCCATAGCTGTTAAGTCCCATAGTGCTCAGAGCCATTTGAACCATTTTTTTGAACATTACGTAGGAAATCAGCACCATTTAGATTGCCATCGATAAAATGGGGGCCAATTATCGTTCTTCCCATAATGCCGTACCATACATTAATCCTCCAAGGTCGCTGATGTTCCACTTGTCGCAGCCATCGTGCATTTTCCGTTGCCCAATACTGCATATTATGCGGGTTTTCGTTACCGCTGTTGGTGAATGACGCTTCGTCGCTAAATACAACGCGTATAAAAAATCTGTAATCGTCCCGTAATTTCTCTTGCGCCCAGTGGTAGAACTGTACACGACGTTCAAAGTCGTCGCCATGCAATTCCTGGTGGACATAAATATGGTACGGGTGCAATCGGTGTTGATGTAGCATTGTCAACACCGACGTTCTTGAGATTCCAGATTCTCGCGCAATCTGTCTGCTACTAATGTGCGGATAAGCTGCGACAGCAGCTAAAACACCTGCTTGGACATCATCATTTATTGCAGGTCGTGGTTGACGTTTCACATGTGGCTGAACACTTCCTGTTTCCTTAAATAACGTAACTATCCGGCGAACGGTCCGGGCACTTGGATGGTGTCGTCCAGGATACTGAGCAGCATACATAGCACACGCCCGTTGGACATTTTGATCACAATAGCTATACATCAACACGATATCGACCTTTTCCACAATTGGTAAACGGTCAATTTTAACACGGGTAATGTGTCACGAAGCAAATACCGTCCACACGGGCGGAGTGTTACGTGATACCACGTACTTATACGTTTGTGACTATTACAGCGCCATCTATCACAAAGCGAAAAAAATTGTCCAACTAAAACATTCATATTTCTTTACGTACTACACGAATATCTAATAAAAATGGGGGTTCCTATTTTAAAAAAAACGCAGTTGATATCCGTTTGACCTATGGTAGCGCCTTCTAGCGGGCCAACCATAGCGCCATCTGGTTTGCCCCTTCAAGCTAGACGAGTTTCGTTCTTCCTAGTTTTTTCGTTTGATGCTTATTTCGTGAGAAACTTGGCCCGGTCACTATCAATGCACCACCCTGTATGTGTGTGTGTGTATTGCGCTTTTGGTACATTTAATATTTCCCACCTGCAGAAAGACATTGTACATATATTCACTCACATAACTCTTCATTATATATATATACTGTCTCTTGGTTAGGTTGCCAGCGGATCGGATATAGTTGGGCCGACTAACTGTCTCGCCTAATCGAACGTTAACATTTCAAGTGCAGACCGACCCCCGGAGACTTCTGAGCGCCGCTGGCTGTACTGCCTTTTCTTATTGGTATTTGATTGTGTATTTTAATGGTTCATAGCCGATGGGTTGAATTTGTATGCTTTTAGTTGGGTTTTAAATAATGGGCCTCCAGCCTTTTAAAACTGAAAGTTCCTTACTTGTCAAGTCTTCCATTGTTTGGGCCTTCAGCCTCATTTAAAATATTTTTTTTGGGATAAAGCTTTGGCCTTCTGCCTTTTGAAAATTTATTGTAGTTGTGTTTTTCAATCGTGAGCCTTTAGCCGTCTTAAAATTTATATTCCCTACTTGTTAAATCTTAGATTGTTTGGGCCTTCAGCCTAAAAAAAAAAAAAAAAAAAGCTGTGGGCATTCTGCCGTGTAAAAATTCATTGGGCCTTTAGCCTCATTTAAAACAGTTTTGGATAAAGCTTTGGGCCTTCTGCCTTTTGAAAATTCATTGTAGTTTTGTTTTATAATCATGTTCCTTCAGCAATTTTAAAATTAAAGAGGTTGTGCCTTTAAGTCATAAGATTGTGTGACATATTCAGTGAATAGTTATGTCGGAAATTTTCGCTGTAATGTTTGGGCAACTAAATAAAGTTATATGTGTTCGTGTGTAACTGACAGCCGCTCATTTTTGGCCCCTTTCCACCTGCTCTGTTCTGCGAACTTAACCAGCTGTTTCAATATGGCACAAATTCATGGAAGAAATTAGCTAACTACCTTCTTAGTCCTAGAAGGCGGAAACTTCTGTAGATCCATCGTTCTCCGCTGGTCAATCCTCACGCCCCCTTCCAAGACCAAATGACCCAAAATCGAAATCTCCTTGCACGCCAAACTTATCTTAGAAGGCTTGACCGTGAGCCCAACTTCTCACAAGCGGAGTAAGACTTACTCCAAATGCTGAAGGTGCTCCTCAAACGTAGGACTATACACTGCAACATCGTCAAGATAAGTATAAACAAACTTGTACTTGACATCCCCCAAGATTTTATCTAGCAGCCGAGACAGGACTGCCACGCCTGTGGACAACCCGAATGGCACCCAATTAAACTCATAAAGGTTTCAATCCGTGCTAAACACAGTGACTGGTTTAGACTCTTTGGATACGGGAATCTGGTAGTAAGCCTGGTTGAGGTCCAGGATAGTAAAGACCTTTGTCCCCGCAAAACAGGTAAAACAATGCAAGTCGGGCAACGGCACCGACTGAGTGGGACAATCTGGACCAACAGTGCCTTGATGAACTTGTGAATACTATACCACGAATAATACTGGCATGCATCAATGCTACTGGGTATTAGAGGTACCGGTGTGTACTGCAATCTGGACCACCACCTCTGAAGGTCTTCTGTATGGTGGTACAACATGCGATGTGCGGTTTTCATAGGCAGTAAAAGGGGCGGAAGGGGGGAAATGATGTTTATGTTGATCTCTATTCCCATTCTCTGTACAGGGTCCGAAACTCTTGGAAACGAGGTGATGCAAAACGTTTTTAATGTGTGCACTATTGCGGTGAACTCGTCGAACGTGTTCTTTAGGCTTCGGAAACAGATGAAAATCGCATGAGATCAAGTCGGCACTGTATGTAGGATGATCGACGACAGTGAACCACCGAGCGAGGTGGCGCAGTGGTTAGACACTGGACTCGCATTCGGAAGGACGACGGTTCAATCCCGCGTCCGGCCATCCTGATTTAGGTTTTCCGTGATTTCCCTAAATCACTCCAGGCAAATGCCGGGATGGTTCCTCTGAAAGGGCACGGCCGACTTCCTTCCCCATCCTTCCCTAATCCGATGAGACCGATGACCACGCTGTCTGGTCTCCTTCCCCAAACCAACCAACCAACCAACGACAGTGAACCCAATACGTCGGATTGTTGCAGACGACGCAACGCTGGTGTATGATCTGGCATTCCAATGCTGAAGGAGAGGATGCTATAGGTGTTTACGTATTCCATGCATTCGTGCTTTCTGTTTCTTGAGGGTCGCTCGCGCATCGCCATAGTTAACGCTACACGCCGCTACGTTGCACGACACAATTCGGGGCCCTCAAGCGGCAGAGTGTTGCAGTTTAGCGTTAGCAAATCGGGAAATCAAGTAATATGCATGACTTGTAATACTTCAACCGATATTGAGAAAAGAATAAGAATTTCGAGGCATTACTTTTCAGCACGCCCTCGTATTTGGACTATGTACTGCAAACTTGTTTCGGAGACTCAATAGCTAATGTAATGCCCTACTTTTATTTCATGAAAGACATTGCGTGACAATTCGTCTATGACAATATTACGAAATGTTTTTGGAGACAGGTACTATCCCCGGACTGCTGTCATAAAGACACTGACGATAACGGCTATTGTGGCCCTGAGGACCATGGAACATAACTTCTGAGGTCATCAGTCCCCTAGAACTTAGAACTACTTAAACCTAACTAACCTAAGGATATCACACACACCCATGCCCGAGGCAGGATTCGAACCTGCGACCGTAGTAATCGCGCGGTTCCGCACTGAAGCACCTAGAACCGCTCGACCACCGCAGCCGGCAACGTATACTGCAGACAAGCCTCTTATTCACAAAGAAATATAGTAAAATTAGTTTCCTTTAACCTGTTCCAGAAAGGAAACAATCATCATGAAAAAAACCTAAAATTCATCTTTGATAATTACAAAACCTCTTCCCGGCAGATCATTAAGTATCTTCCTTAAAAGACAATGAGACAGCAGAGCTTCTTCGAGATCAACGAACCAGTTCTCAGAACACGATCACGAATTTTCATGGTCAAATTCTTTTTTAAAAAATGGAAAAGTCCCTTCGTAGAAGACAACAGAACTTTTGAAACTTCTTGGCAGATTAAAACTGTGTGCCGGACCGAGACTCGAACTCGGGACCTTTGCCTTTCGCGGGCAAGTGCTCTACCAACTGAGCTACCCAAGCGTGACTCACGTTCCGTCCTCACAGCTTTACATCTGCCAGGTTCGCAGGAGAGCTTCTGTAAAGTTTGGAAGATAGGAGACGAGGTACTCGCAGAAGTAAAGCTGTGAGGACGGGGCGTGAGTCGTGCTTGGGTAGCTCAGTTGGTCGCCGGCACGGTAGCTCAACGTGTTCGGTCAGAGAGCCGGTTGGCCTCTGTAATAAAAAACTGAGTGGATGTGCCAACAAACGAACCTGAACGGGTGTCATTGTGACGTTATCAACAACGAAAAAAATGAAAAAAAAAGTTGGTAGAGCACTTGCCTGCGGTGCAGCCCGGCTAGCTCAGTCGGTAGAGCATGAGACTCTTGCTGGGTGTTGTGTGCTGTCCTTAGGTTAGTTAGGTTTCAGTAGTTCTAAGTTCTAGGGGACTTATGACCATAGATGTTGAGTCCCATAGTGCTCAGAGCCATTTGAACCATTTGAACTTGCCTGCGAAAGACAAAGGTCCCGAGTTCGAGTCTCGGTCCGCACACAGTTTTATTCTGCCAGGAAGTTTCATATCAGCGCACACTCCGTTGTAGAGTGAAAATTTCATTCTAGAAACAAACTTTTGTTGAACAACTATAAAACACTACAGAAATAATAAAACTGTTGTTGAAACTAGGAAGCAATATCACAATTATAAGTTTGCCAAATCTGTCTGGAGATAGTTCTGTAAGTATGACTGACACTTACTGCTGATCTTGTTTTGACTGATCCTGTGCTGCTGGTGGATACTCTCGCCAAATAGCAAAAACTTTTATTCTGAGTAAAATGTAAAAATGGTCAGATGTCCTCTTATCGCGGCAGTAATGTTATTATTTGAGGATGGTTAGAAAAACCCATGCATTGTAGGGCTACAGGGACTTTTAAATAGTAAATGTTCATAATATAAGGCATGACAAAAAAAATGGAACACCACGAAGTGAAACTTCACGGGCTGAGAACTGTTATTTCAGCGATTACTGCATCGAGTCATATTTACAAAGAACTTGTCAGTACGAGTCCAACTATCAGTACACTCTGGTCTGGATGCACGCACTGATTCCGCTCGACGCGGCGGCAAAAAGCCGTTCTGTCTTCTCCTGAGGCGAAATGGCCTCAGATGCTGTAACTGATCCTCGATATCCTGAATACTGCTACTTTTTCCACAGATGTTCTACTGTGGACAGGTCCGACGAACTTGCTGGTCATGGGAGTACACCTCAACATCACGCCGACAGTTCAGAGAGAGACGTGCCATGTGTGGACGGGAGTTGTTCTGTTCAGAAAAGGCCCGCAGATACTGTCGGATGACTGTTACACGAGATGATGGAGCATTTCCGGGATCTATCGTCGTGCTGTCGCAGTTCCCACAAATACTAACAGCCGTTGTCCTAAGTCATACTCGGTGCCTCCCTCCCTGTGCCCTGATGTCAGGAGTTACACCTCTGTGAATCTCCAAATGCAGTTCTCCCCAGGCCGTAACCTTACTCGCCAGCGACGGTCATCTAACATAGTCAAGAACCGAGATTCACAGCTGAACGCAATGGCACGCCATTTATCAGCAGTGCATGCTTCCCAATCACTGCTTCATTACATAAGTAGCCATTTGCATGTTGGTGTTAAGAGAAGGCCGCACATGGAACGGTAATTCGCACAGTCCAGCTGCGTCTGGTATCTGACCTATGACGCGGAATGAAACAAGCGGTCCGTTATTTGTTCTCGTGGGATGGGGGTGGGGTGGGAGGGGCAGGCATAGATGTACAGCGAGTGCCATGTGCACAATATGTGCACAATATGGTGCTCCGACGTGGTCGTCTAGAACTTCAACGATGAATATATTAGTCCTCACGTTCCCATAGAGTCCAACATCCGGTCACCATCACATCAGAAAGTACCACAAACTTGGATTCCACCACCCATCTAGACGGAGAACCACAACGAAGCTCTGTTCAGTGCTGATAACGCAGTCTCTGACGAGTGCATGGCCACCTTCATGTCCTTCACAGTGATCACTCAATGCACAACTGTGTGTACTATCATTATATTCCGCACCAGACTAGTAACAACACTAAACAGGCACAACGGTAATGCCGCAGACAGTTGCCTCTCTATTCACTAACAAACGCGGCCAAGGTTCAGAAATTTGTGTGAATTCCTAAGGGACCAAACTGCTGAGGTCATTGGTCCCTAGACTTACACATTACTTAAACTAACTTATGCTAAGAACAACACGCACACCCAAGCCCGAGGGAGGACTCGAACCTCTAGCGGGAGGGGCCGCACAATCTGTGACATGGCGCCTCCAACCGCGCGGCCACTCAAGCGCGGCGCGCCAGAGGTGTTTACATGAAAGTAGTTAGAATGACATGCAACAATATCTAGTTAGGTGCTTCACTTTTTTTGTCAGGCCGTGTATAATTGCCAATAATTATCACACAAATGTCTGCCATCTTTAGCCAAGAAGATTCTTTCGGGAGCCTTCATTATTGACCTTAGCTACCAGCACCGTGTTTTAGTAGCGTTACAGCATGCAAGTGCAGCCAGTCGAGCTTGATAGGGGCAGCCAAGAGCTGGCTTTACAGCCGTCGTTTAGCGTGCGTCGATCAGAGGGCGCGTCGAAAGCTGCTGTAAAAGTTGCAGCGTGACCAAAGGCCGCTCTGCGTGGTCCTACAGTACAGTACTAAAGCCAGCCATACCTGCTGCGCGGCCCCGTCACCATGGCGACGGCGCATCTGCTGTTGCTGCTCGCAGCCGCCGCCGTCGCCGCTGCCTTCCCTCAGGTGCGTCTCTCTGCCACTCACGCGTCCCATCGTGGGCAAAAGTCTACAGTATACATCTTCATGTTTGTAGCTCTATCAGGGACTACAGAGAACTGGAAAATCAGTTGAAGAGTATGGGAAGAACTTTTAAAAGTGTTTGTACGGAATTTATCCACAGCAGTAAATTCAAGATTATGTAGTATAGTCGAATTAAGCCTGATCAAGAACTGAGAATACAAAGTACTGTAACATGCCACATTTGTTTTTCTTCCCGCTACGCCCTTCGGAGTACTTCGGAATACTTTACCGCCCATTAGTATTTATGTCAGTTAGTAAGCTGTGTACGATTCGTATGTTCGATTATTTATGAGCAAATTTTGGCAGCAGAAGATCAAAAACTATGCAAGTTTTGTAGTTGTTATGATCGTCGAACCGAAAAATTTGGTTAATACAACTCTCCACACTACACTGTTCTGTACAAGCTTCTTCATCTCCGAATAACTGATGCAGTCTACATCCTTTTGAACCTGCCTTCTCTATTTCTCTCCTGGTCTCCCCCTATAGTTTCTATGTCCCCACTCACCACCCAAACTTTCCTTCGGTGCTAAATTGACATCTCAGAATGTGTCCTATAAACCGAACCCTTCTTTTAGTCGAGCAGTGCCTCAAATTCCTTTTCCCAGCAGATATATTCAGTACCTACTGATAAGCTGCGGGATTTACTCACCTGATAAATAACATGCTTCTGCGACACCACATTTCAAAACCCTCTACTCTCTTGGTGTTTAAGCCATTTATCGTCCACGTTTCACTTTTATGTAAGGAACCAGTCAAATACTTGAAGAAAACTATTTCTTACAACTTATTTTATAAACGGCGTTAACAACCTTCTCGTCTTAGGAAGCGTTTTTCTTGACACTGCCAGTTCATATTTTACATACTCTCTGCTTCGGCCATCATCATCTGTTTTACTGCCCAAGTGCCTCATTTCCTAATCTATTTCTCACAGCAGTGCTGATTTAATTCGATTACATTACGTTACCCTTGTTTTGCTTTTGTTGGCATCTATCTCATAATTTCCTTTGAAGACACAGTAAATTCTATTCAACTTCTCTTCCAGGTTCTCTCCTGTCTGTCACAAAATGACAATATTATAGGAAAACACAAGTTTTAATTGCCTTTCCGTGAACTTTAATATCTTCTCCATAGATTTATTTGATTTCCTTTACTGCTTGCTCAACGTGCAGGTTGAATAACATCCGGGACGGGCTACAAGTCTGTCTCATTATCGTATCAACCACTGCTTCCCTTTCGCGTTCCTCGATTCTTACAACCGTCGTCTCGTTCCTGTGCAAGTTGACAAACCTTACCCTCCCTATATTTATCAATGCCACCTTTAGAGTATCAGATAGTGATTCCAGTTAATAACGTCAAAAGCTTTCTCTAAGTCTACAAGTGCTAGAATCTTTCATTTGCCTTTACGTAATATATCAGGTAACATACTGCCTCACATGTTCCCACATAGCTCTGGAACCAAAACACACCTTCTCCGAAGCCCACCTCTAGTATTTTCACCGTTCTTATGTAAATACCTCGTGTCAGTTTTTAACAACCATAACTTAATAAATTGATAGTTCGATAACATTCACACCTAGCACCGCCTGCGGTTTTTGCAATTGAAGTTATTACATGTTTCTTGAAGTCTTAGAGTATTTTGCTGTTCTGGTATATCTTGCACACCGAGTGGAATAGTGCGTGGTTCTTGCAAGTGTGTGAGTAGTTCTGAAGTAATATAGTGTATTCCAGGTTTTTTGTTTCGACTTAGAGCTTTCAGTGCTCTATCAGATTCTTCTCACATTATCATATATTCATCTACTTCCCTTTCTATAATATTGCCTGAAGGACATGTATTTCTTCCACCATTTAGCCTTTCCTTCTTTTCTTAGTACTGGTTTCGATCGGAGCTGTTGATATTCATGCAGCTGCTACTGTTTCCTCATAACCTTCTTTAATTTTCGTCGAAGGAAATGGCAGCAGCCTTTTCATTTTACTTATGGTCAAAAAAGGAAGAACAGGTAAAGTCTGAAAGGATTTCGTGTACAGTAAAGAAATGAAGACTTGCTTTTTAGGAATATATTACAAAGAATGAACTTGAAAATGTTGCAAGTAAGATTTGCATTTACCAGGAGACTATAAAGGCTATAATACATTGATTGTTCCTTGCTACTGCAGTATTATCTTGAAGCTGGGAGAAAGGAGGACAGTCGCTCCAAGGTGCGGAGGCAAAGACGATGCTGACGGCAGACGAAACTAGGAGAGATATTTTTACACGAAGTAAACCGTAAGGAGAGAGCTTTGCGAAAATGCAGACGTCCCCAGACGCGGCCCCAGGGCGCTAGTTCCTCTTCCGGGAATTAACATGTAACTTCATATGTCGTCTAGACGGTGTGGTAGGTTGCCACCGTAGAGCTTTGTAACCAACGGGCACGTACTAACGTATAAAGCCAGCTTGATACCAGCCCTGAGAACAGCAACGTCAGTAGGCTCTTTCTGAGAGCGATGACGCCCAAAACTGTTGGCCTAGCAGTCCCTACTCCGGCGAGCCCGAGGGATGGGACTAAGTGACGTATAACAATAATGTTGCAAGCCTTATTTGGCAGAGCAGTTACGTTTAGCTTTCAGCTGAACACTGTTGGTACCAAATACGGACTTAGGACTTAGTTAGTGCAAATGCATTAACATCTCCGTCTTAGGAGCAGTAGAGGGGACCTAACTAAACCGTGATTGGCAGACAGCTGCAAGAGACCTGCGGTATTGTCTGGGTGGCTTTAAGTGGGAAAAACAGTGCCCGCACGCGACTGTTTAAAACTACTAGATTCCGCATTTTGGCGGGGTTCTCAGTCACACGATCTGGGCGCCGAGTCCTCGTCTGTCGACTCCAGCCTCGGTCCAGCTCCGCATAAGTCTGCTCTCTCACTTGGAGTGCCTCAGTGAACAGTGTCTCATTCAGTATGTTTTGTTTTGCAACTAAGTTGTTCCTTAAGATGCTGCTAGTGTTTGCTACTATGGTTAGCATCCACTCCTGGGACTTCTGCACTGGCTTCTGTTGTAATAGTGTTATTCATGCTTTTTCTAACCCCAGAACTAGCCTCCAGTGTGTTAGTTAGTCCTGTTTAGAATGAACAACTATCTCAAAACCCTGTTTGTCCAAGAGTCTCCACAACGAGTTACCTACGGTGTCTCACCACCTGCATTTCTAGTAAATGCCTGTACCACTGTTGGCTCAGACCGAAGGAAACAATCAAATGCCTTCACTGTGAATTGTACTCCTGCCTTCTGCTCTTTATCGCTGGTGAGCGCAGACTGACCAGTAACCCCTTTTCTACCTCTCCCACGTACGTCTGGACATGACAAGGCGTCCAATGGGTGAAAGAAGTACATTACCTTCAACTGCTGCGTGACGCCAGTACAGATGATATTGCAAACAGAGAGACATTTACAGGGGAAAAATTGCCGGTTTAATGTATGTATCCAGCGATAAGGACAGAAGAAAGGGAACAGAATTTTCGGAAGACTGTCTTAAATATTTGAAATTAGCCTTAGCGTTTCACATGTTTCAAGAGATGACACTGAAGAATCGTTCATTTAGTGTGGTGCCAACAATCACAAGTTCAGAAAATTCACCGCGTAGTTTGAACTCCCAGCTACGGGACACTACCATGTCAGAGGTGCCATCAGCGTTCGTTTCTGCACTTGAGTGACATCAAGACCCATGCCATCAATGATGTAACTGCTGGCGGATCAGCTAAGGTAGGCAGGCCTCGACGGAGGAACTGCGCGAAGCTTCTCTGACAAGAGAGATTGTGGAATGCCTTGGACCAGTGGGGAAGCCAAATTTTGTAAGGGAAACAACCGCGATATCAACAAATGTATCAGTTAGCCGTATCTGATTAGCCTACCAAAAGGTCATTATCCAGTCATAGATTGTTCAAAGTGTTCAAATGGCTGCAAACCCAACGGGACTTAACATCTGAGGTCATCAGTCCCCTAGACGTAGAACTACTTAAACCTAACTAACTTAAGGACATCACACACATCCATGCCCGAGGCAGGATTCGAACCTGCGACCATAGCAGCAGCGCGGTTCAGGACTGAAGCGCCTAGAAACGCTCGGCCACAGCGGCCTGCTCCAGTCATAGAAAATAAAAGGTCAAGCACAAGTTTCACAGACACAGTGTGAGAGTGGGGTTGATCTGAGATTCTGTTATTCTGCACAACAGATTAATCTGAGATGTACCCTTTACCCTGTGGCCCTTGCAAGATGCAATTTCCACCCCCACACTACTACATAAGTTAGATAGACGCTCCTAACGTTCTAAAGAGAAATGCCTGAAAAACTGTCAGCAATAAATATCTTCTGGAGTCGTCTGCTGTAAGGAAATGACACAAAAATTCACAAAATTTCTTAGGTAACTAGTGGGATACTTGGGTACTGGAGTAGTGCTAGTTAGTGTAAGAAAAACATGAAACTAACGAAAGTTATGATTTATTTTGCAAAAATTCTGAGAAATCACAATGGCACTTTTAGTTATGAATTGAACAAGTTATATACTGGTTCTTTTCGGAATGTGAAGCTACCTCTCAAGGATAGGATTCGCTAATGAAATTTCTATACAAAGTTTAAGATGGTTTTTGACTTGGCAGAATGGCTGAGAGGCGCGCATACTCAACTTGAATAATTATCCTTTAGAATGTTGCTAGGTATGGTCGAGGCTGTCGCCTGTGAAATGCAGTGAAGTGTACTGTTGTGGAGGAAATATGGGGCTGGCAATAGCTGTAGTGCACAATACCGTAAGCTGCGATGACTGCTGTCTGCGCCGCTCGCTGCTGACAAATAAGATAACTCTCGTTCTATCTGGATCGACCTTCGCCAATCAAACTCTCCCTACGCCTTGATGAAGTCAAGGATTCCTATTCGTCCCTAGTCTAACTATTGGCGTGGTACACTGGTCAGATAACCAGTCCACCATGATGCCACTCAAAAATTCGCTTGCAGGCGTTGAACTATAACTCTGTCCATTCACACCGCACAATAAGTGTGTCGACCAACACAGTGAACAACGCTTAATCGCAAGGACTCAATATAGAGTCGCACTTCGATTCGCTCTCGACAGAGGTGCTCTCCCAGTGAAGTACTGAGGAGAGACTTGTTCCTTGCTCCAAGAGCGACAACGGAACGGCGTCTCTCCACGCCAGACGTGAAGAGGTATATCTTTCGGTCTCTTCCATTACTCCTTCAGCTCAAAGCGTCAGAAATATCGTCTGCCAATCAGCATTGCTCTTCTAAAACGGGAGAATGACGTTTCGTTTAAGGCGACCAATCCGGAAATCTGTAGTATCGGTGTTTGGCGTTTGCTGTCTCCCTGTGAAAATCTCTGAAACTGCATGCTATGTGTAAGGAATGCGTAGGCTGGCCGCTCCCACACAATGAAGCGGAACTTGCTTTTAAGCCAAACACGGGGTCGTTCCTGCTTTCCCTTGGGCGAACGCTGTCTGCTCCACGGTGCGTCCACCGGCCGACGTAGATGGGTTGGGACTGGCCTCCTAGCGTGTGGTTGCCTCTCTCGAACTAAAAGCTCTTGCGACCGTCGTGTCTGGAATGTATGTATGTACGCCAGCCTTGAGTATTTCAACCACGGCGTGCACTTGCGATTTATTAGTTATTTGCATATCGTTTACATGAATTCATACAACATTGACTTTATCTTATTGAGTTTGGGTTCGAATGAAGCGTCTTGATGTGCCAGGATGTATCCAAATAATGGCAGAATAGCGAGGAAAAGGATACAAGGACCGTAGAGTCACTGGTCGTTGAATTGTTGTAATTACAAGGATTGGGAACTAATGGGCATAATTTCAAAACATTAAGAGTATATGTGCTTCACAGAAAAGTCAGAACAGTGGCTGAAAAATAAATGAGTATCTGAGGACATGGTGGTGGCCTGGAGCCAGACTTGTCTATGAATAAAATCACGACACCACTAACACTTGTCAATCTGGTTGCAGTCCATTCAGCAAGTACACATAAAGGCCAGTCGCCACTAGAGGACTCTGTACGGGAAAGTTAGTGGCGGTTGCGTGCCACCATGATGCCACCCTCGGCGGCATATTTCGCCATGCAACGTGCCATGGTCTGGCGATGTCTCATTGCTGCTGCTGCGATGTGCCACTCCGAAGTAAAGGACGCACTGAGTGGCTGCTGAGAGGATTCTCGGTGGAGCACTAGAGCAGACGTGCCAGTCCCTATAAACAATTCTCATCCCATATTATGGTAACTATTTGTTGAAAATACTTTATTTTTTCGCATGTTACAGCCTCGTACCTTTGCCCAATAAAGGACTAAATATATTTCCCTATTCGTCATTCTGTGCTGCATCAAAATTAAATAATCCATCGTGTGAAATTTTAAGAGTTTGTTTGCTGTTGTAAAAACTCATTACGTTCAATTTGCATCTGGTTCATTTCAGTTTTACATTACTATGTATGAAGTGTAACCAGCATATCAAAATTGTGTTTAAAGCTGGGAGGAGAACTGTATCCAACTCTATTCTCGAGGTATTGGTATATATGTCTACAGGGGGATTCCGCACACTGTGCCCTATTCTGTCTATATGTATAATGAATCACCTGGGCTTAACGTATATTGCAATTCAGAAATGGTTCAGGATTCTTACTCGAAACTATTTTATTTACCAAGACGGGAGAAATCTGCGTCACAAAATCGGTGACTAACAGATCTTGACGACGCTTGATTTTGTACGGATAGCATTGGCAGCTACACTGTAGTGCTCTCCAAAAAGTAATGCGTGGAAAGACGCTGCGACTTGCGACTTCACGAGCACTGACTTCACCATGCAATTGGTTGGTTGCTTGGTTTGAGGCAAGGGGGCCAAACAGGGAAGTCATCGGTAGCATTGGGTTTGGGAAAGATGAGGAAGGAAGACTTCCGTGCCCTTTCAGAGAAATCATCCCGGCATTTGACTGAAGTGATTTAGGGTAAACAAGGAAACCTAGATCAGGATGGCTGGACGACGAGTTTGAAGCGTCATCCTCCGGAATGCGAGTCCAGTGTGCTAATCGCCATCTCGCTCGGTTTCCCCATGCGGCGATGAACACGCTTAAGTCTCCATTTCTTCCTGAACTGTCGGAACAGTAGTTGCATTTGTGTGTGATCGCCCACTACAGGGCCGATCGTCCACACAACCCTGGGGTTTGAATTTACTTAACATTTTCATCACAGTGACACTCGTTACAGGAGCCTTACTCGTTGGAATATGGCCATAGGATCGTAAATGCAGCTGCATTAGCCGATTCTACATTCTGATAGTGAAGTTCCACCAACAATGCCTCTTCTGGTAAAGTCAAAATTCCGTGATTGTTGGGACTACTCTCACTGTGGCCCATTTTTTACAAGATTTTCATGCGGCGTCAAGGCGTGTTGCTGTCCAGCACCATCTTTTGGCTGGTTTTCACTCGCTTTTGGTGTCAATGACACTCCATGCCATTTCAGGCTTGTGCGTCAAGTTTCACCGTTCTACGTTTCCGTTATGTTAACGAGCTGAAGTTGATTTAATGACTCCAGCCGTCTTCCACTTTTGGGGACTTAATACATCTAGACAACTGTAAAGCTCTTGTGAGCAGACGGTATCTTCACAGCAACTAATTCGATATCGTTGTTAGATACGTTGAGGGGGTATGGTTGACGTGGCTGCGAATTTTTTAATGTTCCATACCTCAATCGGTGAAAACAGAACCCTTATGGGATCTCTCTGTTGTCCATCTCTCTCTTTCCGTGTCTTAAGAAGCTTTTTTCTCAGGAAGAGGTATCAAGGTGAAATTTTCTTCAAATACTAACTTCTACCTTCCCTTGACGGTATTAAAAATTTAAACTTGCAAGTCAACACAATCAAAAGATCAGGATATTTATGTCGCATATTCTGATGCTTGCAGACTCACTCATCTGAAACTTTAGATGATCTGTCTACACACATGAATAAGTTTGTACGGCAGCTTCAGAGCGAGTATCATACTCTCACTTAGCTCGCCGGTTTATTTACCAATTTAGCAAACCCACATTTCCCAATGGAACTGTCCTACATTATTATGAAACTATTTTTAGGGCGAACATTCTGCAGAAACTTGCACCATATTTCGCATAAGAGGAATATACCAGGCTGAGTAATGAATAACCCTCATTAGAACCTTTCTCTGTTGGACTTAGCTAATCGAGTGTTCCACTGCAGGTCTTTCATAGGCTCTATGATTTAGACAAAAATATAATGAAATACACCTGTTACGACATACCGGATATCGGTACTTTACGTAATACTATTTTGTCGCATATTATGAATGTCAGTGTCAATTACATTTGCATCATCATCATCATCATCATCATCATCATTTAAGACTGATTATGCCTTTCAGCGTTCAGTCTGGTGCATAGCTCCCCTTATACAGTTCCTCAATGATCCCCTATTCAGTGCTAACATTGGTGCCTCTTCTGATGTTAAACTTATTACTTCAAAATCATTCTTAACCGAATCCAGGTACCTTCTCCTCGGTCTGCCCCGACTCCTCCTACCCTCTACTGCTGAATCCATGAGTCTCTTCGGTAACCTTGCTTCTCCCATGCGTGTAACATGACCCCACCATCTAAGCCTGTTCGCCCTGACTGCTACATCTATAGCGTTCATTCCCAGTTTTTCTTTGATTTCCTCATTGTGGACACCCTCCTGCCATTGTTCCCATCTACTAGTACCTGCAATCATCTTAGCTACTTTCATATCCGTAACCTCAACCTTGTTGATAAGGTAACCTGAATCCACCCAGCTTTCGCTCCCATACAACAAAGTTGGTCGAAAGATTGAACGGTGCACAGATAACTTAGTCTTGGTACTGACTTCCTTCTTGCAGAAGAGAGTAGATCGTAGCTGAGCGCTCACTGCATTAGCTTTGCTACACCTCGCTTCCAGTTCTTTCACTATGCTGCCATCCTGTGAGAATATGCATCCTAAGTACTTGAAACCGTCCACCTGTTCTAACTTTGTTCCTCCTATTTGGCACTCAATCCGTTTATATTTCTTTCCCACTGACATTCCTTTCGTTTTGGAGATGCTAATCTTCATACCATAGTCCTTACATTTATGATCTAGCTCTGAAATATTACTTTGCAAACTTTCAATCGAATCTGCCATCACAACTAAGTCATCCGCATATGCAAGACTGCTTATTTTGTGTTCACATATCTTAATCTCACCCAGCCAGTCTATTGTTTTCAACATATGATCCATAAATAATATGAACAACAGTGGAGACAGGTTGCAGCCTTGTCTTACCCCTGAAACTACTCTGAACCATGAACTCAATTTACCGTCAACTCTAACTGCTGCCTGACTATCCATGTAAAGACCTTTAATTGCTTGCAAAAGTTTGCCTCCTATTCCATAATCTTGTAGAACAGACAATAACTTCCTCCTAGGAACCCGGTCATATGCCTTTTCGAGATCTATAAAGCAAAGATACAATTCCCTGTTCCACTCATAACACTTCTCCATTATTTGCCATAAGCTAAAGATCTGGTCCTGACAACCTCTAAGAGGCCTAAACCCACACTGATTTTCATCCAATTGGTCCTCAACTAATACTCGCACTTTCCTTTCAACAATACCTGCGAAGATTTTACCCACAACGCTGATTAAAGAGATACCTCTGTAGTTGTTACAATCTTTTCTGTTTCCATGTTTAAAGATTGGTGTGATTACTGCTTTTGTCCAGTCTGATGGTACCTGTCCCGACTCCCAGGCCATTTCAATTATCCTGTGTAGCCATTTAAGACCTGACATTCCACTGTATTTGATGAGTTCCGACTTAATTTCATCCACCCCAGCCGCTTTATATTACTGCAATCTATTGACCATTGTTTCCACTTCCTCAAATGTGATCCTATTTCCATCATTCCTATCCCATTCTACCTCGAAATCTGAAACATTACTGATCGCATTTTCACCTACATTGAGCAACTCTTCAAAATAATCCCTCCATCTGCCCAAGGCATCCACAGGATTCACCAGCAGTTTTCCTGACCAGTCCAAAATACTTGTCATTTCCTTCTTACCTGTCTTTCTAAGACTGTTAATTACACTCCAGAATGGTTTTCCAGCAGCTTGACCCATAGTCTCCAACCTGTTTCCAAAGTCTTCCCACGATTTCTTCTTCGATGCTGCAATTATCTGTTTGGCTTTGTTTCTTTCTTCAACATAACTTTCTCTATCTACCTGGGTTCTGGTATGTAGCCATTTTTGATACGCCTTCTTTTTCCTTTTACAGGCTGCCTTGACTGTATCATTCCACCAAGCTGTTTGCTTCATCCTACTTTTACACACTACTGTTCCAAGACATTCTTTAGCCACTTCTAGTACTGTGTCCCTGTACCTTGTCCATTCCTTTTGCAATGACTGTAATTGACTACATTCAACTAACTGGTACCTTTCTGAGATCGCTGGTATGTACTTGTGCCTGATTTCCTTATCCTGAAGTTTCTCCACTCTTATCCTCCTACATATGGAGCTGACCTCCTGCACTATCGGCCTCACAATCCCAATTTCACAGCAGATTAAATAATGATCAGTGTCATCAAAGAATCCCCTGAATACACGTGTGTCCCTCACAGCCTTCCTGAATTCCTGATCTGTTATTATATAGTCAATGACAGATCTGGTTCCCCTGCCTTCCCAAGTATACCGGTGAATGTTCTTATGTTTAAAAAAGGAGTTTGTGATTACTAAGTCCATACTGGCACAGAAATCCAAGAGTTGTTTCCCGTTCCTGTTGGCCTCCATATCCTCTCCAAATTTACCCATAAAGTTTTCATACCCTTCGGTTCGATTTCCAATCCTGGCGTTAAAATCACCCATGAGCAGAACACTGTCCTTGTCCTTTACTCTAACAACTACATCACTGAGTGTCTCATAAAAAATATCCATCTTATCTTGATCTGTCCCTTCACAATGCGAATATACTGACACAATCCTAATTTTCTTGCTAGACACTGTCAAATCTATCCACATCAGTCGTTGGTTTACATACCTTATTGCAACTACGCTGGGTTCCATTTCTTTCCTGATGTAAAGCCCTACACCGCATTGTGCTATTCCTGCTTTGACTCCTGACAGGTAGACCTTGTATTCTCCCACTTCCTCTTCTTTCTCACCCCTTACCCGAATGTCACTAACAGCTAAAACGTCCAGCCCCATCTTACTTGCAGCCTCTGCCAGCTCTACCTTCTTCCCAGAGTAGCCCCCATTGATATTAATAGCTCCCCATCTCATTACCATTTGTTTGCCAAGTCGTATCTTAGGAGTCCCTGGTTTGTCAGTTAGAGGTGGGACTCCGTCACCTCCAAAGGTCCGAGGCATTTTGCTCTGATTATTGCCAGCATCATATTTAAAGTACCAGGGAAGCAGGTTGCTAGCCTTACTTGCCCCGAGTCCCATTGGGTTTTACCCCTAACGGCTGAGGGACTAACCGGTGGATTTGATAGTCTTTGCCGTATGAGCACAAAGGTGACCACGACTCAGAATATGTCCGAGATGCCCAGCCTTATTCCAAAGGGATTCTGGCTTATAGGTGTGGCTGAACGTTGAATGGGGTGCAGTAGGCTGTGGAACTGAAATCGATCCCGTATTAGCCAACCACATTACTATTATATCTGGAATTGAAGGTGCTGCGCCGGCGTAGTCTGTGGTAGCCTTTAAGTATGACCACAATGAGTTCTGGGGAACATTCTACACATTTTGAACTTCGTTGAAACTCCGCGGACAAGGAGGGTCTCCAAAACCTTTTCTGCAAGTCGCAGGAATCATCCAGGCCAGACCAACAGGCATCGTTTATTCAGACGAGCGTTGCAGTTAGCAGTTGGTTGCAACCTGTTCTCTCAGCATGATGGATGTGACCCCAAAGCATACACACTGTGAGCACTGGGTGATACTTCACATCAATTTCTGCCTTTACTCTAACCATTTCTATCATTCGACGTACGTTTGAAATATCGACGATTAACGGACGCCTACTGTAGTGTTCCTACTTTCCCCTGACAATAGTGTCAGCATGGGGAGTGTGTGTCAGTGGCTCGATATAAGTTTCAGTGGATGACAGCAGCCAAAACGTGTTGGTTATGGGGATAAATATAATGGATTAAGTTTTCCCATGTACCTGGATCTCCTGTACAGGACCCTAGATCAACCACTGGGACTTAACTTACTGTCAAGAAAGCAGTTGATGAAAGGCCTAGTACTTCCTGCTGATGAGATAGTTTCCACTGTAAAGGGTAGTAGTTGAGGTATCTTTGGTGTTTCCAGTACATATCTCTTTGGCGCGAGTCCTGCTGCACATATCCAGCCCGTGAGAAGGGTTCGTGGGACGATGCACTCCGAGTGCCTACTGGCCACAAGCAAGTTCATTTGACCACACGTCAGGAAAAAAAGCAAGTAATTTCATATAGTTGATTCCTACCTCGTAACGGAAGGTGGTCTGGGCGTAAGCGCTGTAAGCTCGTGCATATGCAGTACTAGCGCAGTGATCGCGTTCAATGGAAATGCAGCCCCACCGTGTCCTTAGAGCAGGGTTGAAATGTCTGTGCGTGTCAGCAGTATTAAAGGTTGCCAGGAATTTTGTCCTGTTGCTCATTACGCAGAGAACTGATGTTACCGGCCGCGAAATATGCAGAAAACGGACAGTTTCACTGACGCCCTTATGCCACTCCCTGGGGCTCTTTCTTGTTGATTGGGAGCGGAAAAGTATCTGAACTGTTTCTCTCGGCCAACCATATCAAAATCGTGTGATTTCAACACTGGCCGTCGCGGTTCTGACCTCAATGGCAGAAGCGTCAAAAGAAGGACTTAAAGGTGGGTATGAGACGCTGTGATGACCTTCCCAGCGTCTGACGCGTTCACGTTGACTCTGGACAGCATTGCGGTGAAATTTGGTGGCCCTGTGTGACGTCATTAACCAGCCTTAAGCGTCACATGAACCGAACTCTAGGTTTATCTTCCGCATGCGTATGCAACCTGCTTTCTGAAGCGCTGTCGTGTCCAATGGTGACGTCGCAGGCCGGCCGCGGTGGTCTAGCGGTTCTGGCGCTGCAGTCCGGAACCGCGGGACTGCTACGGTCGCAGGTTCGAATCCTGCCTCGGGCATGGGTGTGTGTGATGTCCTTAGGTTAGTTAGGTTTAAGTAGTTCTAAGTTCTAGGGGACTTATGACCTAAGATGTTGAGTCCCATAGTGCTCAGAGCCATTTGAACCATTTTTTTGACGTCGCAGGAAGCCACCCTTTCGTATCATTACAGAGGAAGATCGCAGTCATCTTTGAGCCAAATTCAAAAGTTATGTGTCGCAATGGGAGACCATTAGGGGATTTCGAAAAAGTGATCCCTTAATTTTGCTGCGCTATCTCTTCATGAATTGCTGGATGTGTTTCGGGACAAGCCCATTACTGCAGACAGACTTCAAACTGCGAGTAATTAGCAGTATTAACATACAGACGTCATGCCACAAATACTTCTTCACTATTGAACACTGTTTTCTGTTACTTCTACTACAGTCCTGATAACTGATCATCGCCATGTATGATTGTTAACACTTCCTCGTACCGTGACTTTAGTTTGTAAACACTGTCATTCTTCACAGTTTCTCTACTCCGATACTTGCCCACGTGATGAGGAAATACAGAATATCGTTGCAGCAGCGTGTTGTTTGTGACGATGATGTCATTCAAGCAAAACAAATAGATCGCGCAGTCCACTTGGAGTCTAGTGCTGTTAACAGGTAGCAAGCAGGGCAGTGCGCGGGTGACGAGCTACCGTCCGTTCTCCAGTTGACGCTGCTCACGCACCCGATTCTTCGCTAACGAACTCCGAGTCGATGGGACGGCGAACCCCACAAAAGAGCAGGGCAGCCCAGAGACTCAGCCGGAGCCGGCTTCGTTAGTGGTCTGAAGCCGCAGAGACCAGTCGTTTCTGCGAAATAAACCTTCTAGAAGGCGATGAAGCATGAAGAACGAGAGAAAACCTCCGTGTTCAACAATAGTAAAAAGCTACGAAAGAACATTAATATTTTCCCTACTGGTACGGTATATACCTCCTACGGATTTAATCTTGGAGTCGTATATGATACCTACAATCCACAACTACCGCGAAATTTTAGAAATTTGGTATTATGTAAGAATTTATCAATTCCAAAGTCAGTCCTGCTGCACTTCAAGAATTAGAGGAAAAAAGGTCAACTAGATATAACGCTTAAAAATAGAAGAACGTGCTGCGCACGCCATCACCTATACAGTGGACGAGAATTTTTTACACAGACTCCTGGGGAGAATCGATATTAAAGCAGGGACAGGTATGATTTGGTACAGCCACCGACGATAGTCCATTCTATGAAAACCACATTACTAATTCAGCCTACATTCATTTTAATCTGTTTATTGTATATCAGTCTTGGCCTCCGTCTACAATTTCTACGGCCACACCTTCCGCTTTAACATTGTGACTTCTCCTTGACGCATTAACATGTGTCATACCTACACATCCCTAGTCATAGTAAAGTTGTTTCATAAATTTGATTCTTCCTCAGTCAAGTTCATTACCTCTTTATTAAGATCTGCTCACCTAATCTTCAGCGTTCTTCTATGGCTCTGCATTTCCAAAACTATTGTTTTCCTTAGTCTGAACCGCTTATCGTCCACATTTTGCTTCCATGCAAGACTACACTCCAAGACAAATACCTTCAAATAATACTTTCTAACACTTAGATTTATATTAGGCGTCAACGAATTCCTATTTCCAGAAATTCTTTCCATGTTATTGCCATTCTGCATATTATTTCCTCTCTTCTTCTGCCACAATCAATTATTTTGCTGTTCAATTAACAAAATTCATCTATTACTCTCAGTGTCTCGTTTATTAATACAATTCCGTCACCATCGCCTGATTTAATTCTACATTTCATTATCCACTGCTTACTTTTCGATGCTCATCTTATAACCTCTTTTCAAGGTGCAATCCATTCCGTTCAACTGTCCTTCCAAGTTATTCGTCATCTCTGACCTAATTATAATGTCACTGGTAAATCTTAAACGTTCCATTTCTTCTCCTTGAACTTTTATTTTCCTTCCAGATCTCCCTTTAGTTTCCTTCACGTCTAGTTCAATGTAAAGATTGAATACCATTGGGTATAAGCTGCAAATCTGTCTCATTGGTTTCCCATTTTCTGTTTTCTCTGTAATGTCCTTCGACTCTTACAAATGATTTATGTACATGTTGTGAGTAGCGTTTCGCTACTTGTACTTTATCCTTTTTATATTTAGATTTTCGAAGAGTGTTTTCCGGTGAACATAGTCATTTTTTTAATATAGAAATTATTATCTTTTAAGTTAAGTTTATCTTAAAATTAAATTTGTCTTTTAGGATAAGTTGTGTGGTCATTATGACATTGCGTGTTGCTGCATTTTTCTGGAACCCAAACTGGTCTTCCCCAACAGTGTACCTAGAAGTTTTTCCGTTCTTCTACAAGTAATTCTTCTCCTTCTTCTCGTTCTTCTTCTTTTCGTTCTTCTTCTTCTTCCATTCTTCTTCTTCTCTTCAGCTATTAGGCGAGATTGCTTCTTATGGGACGCAACGTTTTTGGGGTCTTCCTCTAACTCTTCGTCGTTAGCACTTATATTTTCTAACCTTTAAGGGGAGTCTGTCACTCTCCATTCTTTCTAGGTGTTCGTTCCACTTTCTCCTATACTCTGAAATTGCATCATTTGCACTAAAAATTTTTAGTTCTTCTCTAGGATCTTGAATCCTGTTTTTCTTGAACAGTTTATCTTAAATGCTCATTCCAAATTTTTAGGTCCTTTTCTTTCCTTATACTTTTTTCTTTACCGAGAGCTTCTCCAGTTAGTCTATATTATCGTTCCTTAAATTTTCCCGTTCTTCTTCTATATCATATTCAGTTTGCAGGTTGCTTCCTCTTTACTCATTGGTAAGGATGTTTGATGCTGCCCTCTTCTGGCAAGTATACTTTATAAACGCTTTGATGTTGTTGGCTACTGATATGACTGACGTCGTTCTTAATAGGTCGTTCAGTCTTAATCCCCACCTTTTCCTCAGATGAGACGGCTGAACATCTTTCTCGTCAATTCATGTTAGGACCTGGAATAATAATAAATGTAACTGATCAACGAAATATAAGTCGAATAACCATGACTTGCAATCATAATAACCGAATAACCGCTAGCGAAAAATATAACGAAAGAAATGTAGTTCACGTAGCACTGTCTCCCAAGTTCTTTGATGAGAATGCATTTAGCTGAGCTGTCAATGTGTTTTCCGATGTAAGTAATCTTTACATCCAAAACAGCGTGATAATACTTATGGTGTTAACAGATTCATTTCTATTAGCAAATTTATCAGTTGTAAAAAGGACTGTTGTATGCTGTCAGTGCTCGAACAATCTTAAGAAATCTCAAGTTCCCACCCTTATGTTTTGAAATGGAACTGAATGAATTCCTGTACCAGAACATGGTTGTGACTCTTACGTAAGCCATCTAGGTTGAAAATCATCAATCTGCAAAGTAAATGTCCTTAGTTTTGTTAAAGATGTAACTCAAGAAGCTCAACAACTGCTACTTCAATTGAATTGAAACAGCACAGTGACAGTACCAGTGGCAGAAAGTCTAGATAATTTATAGTGATGAAGACAAATTTAACGCCAACACAGATACAATGCAATGAATCCTGCTGTGTTTGCTGGCAAAAAAATTTGCTGTGCAGAGTGTAACAAAGGGGGACGTCGAATTCAGCGTGTGAAATGAGTTCTTAAAGCGTCTAGTAAGTAATATTGTTGTTTAAATCCGTGCAAACAAAAGAGGAATTTATTCAATAAATTACATAATTTTTGTACCACAAGTGAAAATGGCCTACTCATAAACTGATAACAAATATGTTTCGATTTGAATGCAGAACGATAACATTGAAGCCTTCGTTGTCTCTAATCAGATACAGAACATGAGGAACTCACCCTACAGTGACAAGAACACTTGAAGATACGAGGCACGCCTTGCTGTTCAAGACGATAAGCGTTTAATAAAATTCTCGGCTGAACTGGTCTGATTCACCTCCGGCTATGCATCACAATAAGCAGTTGCTTGCTGGTAGCACGTTGCTACAGTGCTCTTGTGGGTAGCCAAGTACGTATTAGTGTCACACGTGCCGGCCAAAAATTTCACATCAATAAAACTGTATGTTTAGCTGTCCGTCGCGTAGGTATATAAACTTTTTATCTACAATACCATTGCGATAGTTCTTTACACCATAAAACGTATGGTACAGTTTAAGTATGTTTCGTCAAATTCGGTAATAACGTTTTTTGATGTTGTAATTTCTGAAAATTTTCCTTTATTTGTAGGAAACGTTACTTTGTTTGCACCAACGCTGGAACATGTTCTAATTACTATGCTTGCTTTAATGTTTGTTGTAGCTTGAGAGCAGACCATCCGAGTTCCACAACAAGAAAGGTAAGCAAAACGCAGACGTGAATAATTATAAAACATCCGCAGACCGCATCTTACAATCAGATATCATTTGTCATTAATTGCAGAAGCGGTACAGCTAGGCATTGTATCCGTGTGATTTTGGTCGATGTGCTGTTCTAAATATCTGCGATTTCGACAACAGTTTCAGTTCAAATGCTGTATACTATTCTAGAAATCAGAAGTAACTCACAGAAGCAAGGACCTCGCAAGAATCAACTTACGTTCGCGTGTTTGTACACAGCATAGCTAGAGCGTGTTTCAATATTACGCCGGAAAGCTCAGAGAGGTGGTAGAAGGTGCCTTGAAGAACAACGTGAGGACAGGAACCCGTGTCCAGAAAACCACGTCCTACAACGTTACAGTGTGTCGAACACAGGGGCGGTGCCTGCGGTTGCTAGGCCACCATTCCGGCAGCAGACGTCACTTAGTACGCGAACGTCAATGGAGCAGATGGAGCTACCTGCAGCATAGACAGGCCTAGTCTACTACGAATGCGACAGTGCCGTGTTTCTGACGGTCTCGGACATGTCATCTACCCGCAGTGTAATGTCTCCAGGAACCAGATATACAACCTATGATGTTTTGATGTAGCAGACTAATAATTACGCAGTCGTAATTGCGGGGCGAAAGTCGTCCTTCGCAGCAGCCATCGTCGTCTATTCCGCTGTAATATGCGCCAATCTGCCGGATTACACCAATAACGCAGATATTTCGAGATGTCGGTTCGCTTATTGAATTTAAAGGACAAGTCACGAATGCAAGGTGAGACGCCCGATAGAAGCGCGGGGCAGAAGAGGTGATTAGGGTTGGGGAAAGGGAAAAATAAGGTGTCGGTCAGGTTCACTCAAAATTATAATTTATTGTAATTTAATAAGACCTTTAAACCAAAGCCGGTCGGTGTGGCCGAGCGGATCTAGGCGCTTCAGTCTGGAACCTCGTGACTGCTACGGTCGCAGGTTCGAATCCTGTCTCCCGCATGGATGTGCGTAATGTCCTTAGGTTAGTTAGGTTTAAGTAGTTCTAAGTTCTAGGGGACTGATGACTTCCGATGTTAAGTCCCATAGTGCTCAGAGCCATTTTTTTTAAAACCAAAACGGCACATAGCCGAACCTTTAGAACTACGACCTGAGGGCCTACAAACAAGAAATCTCAAAAGTCAACAAAATAAAAATGCAGTTAAAATAGCAAATAAAATAATTAAAATATACCTGGTATCACAGATAGGCTGGAAAGCCTCAAGGCAAAGTAGACAGGACAAACATATGCAAGGTGTAATACAAGAGGCTGAGAGCCACATTTAAATTTCCAAATTTTAAAATATATTAACACAATTTTTTTAAGGCAGAAGGCCTTCGAGAATGAGGTTTTAAGCGGCTTAAGGCCCACAATTGATTTTTCCAAATTCAAAATACATAAAGTCAAGTAAATACAAGAAATTTTAAATCATTGACTATGATAGATTATTAACAGACAATTAAACCTCAGTGAGAAGGACAATAAAGAAAACGGCACTCAGGAGCCTCCAGGGAGGTCGGTGTGCCCTCGTTCACTTGGGTGAGACAGGTGGTGAGCCCAACTACATTTGATCCGTCGGAACCCAACCAGAGGACAGCCACGGACCGACCGACACAACGACTTGCTTGCCACCAATCGGTACATGATAACTCAAACACAAAAGGTTACGAACGTGATTATCAATAATGAAATATGTATTAGTCTCAAAACTACACGTTGGACAGCGACAAAAGGTAAGGAAAGGACGCTGCCTGAAATTACGTTAGTGGCAAGGGAAGATAACCGGAACACTGACGACCACAAGGCAGAAAATTCCGCTAGTGCATTCGAATTGTAGTCAACCAATATGGTTAATTGCACCGCACACCGGTTACATTTAAGCAATAGAAACACTCGGTGTTGCTCACAGCAAAACCTCCCCAAAGCGAACCACCGAAACTAACCACACAATATGAATGGGCGTGGCTTTGGTACTTTAAACACCACTCAACTTTGACGTCCTAGGTGGGTGAACCACGAAGCTCGTAGCGATTGGACAGCTCCACACATGCTCCGACACTGTGCAGGGAATGCCAGCGGATCCAGCCGACTGCACCGCGTGGAGATAACTTCCCTGGTCTGCAGCAACCGACAGACTCATCTCAGAATGACGAAAACATCTAAAATAGTCGTCAGTGAAAATAACACCAACTACACAAACCACCTGACAAACACTTGCACGAAGACCTGAACGATACCCATCAGGAACTAAGCACGCACGAAGGCAAATCGGGAGTCGATGCACACACACAGAGCCGACGCATGAACGATCGTCGAGCCAAAACGCATCGTCTGGTAGGACGACCGATCGACGATCCACCAATACCGTGGTCCGGCTCAAGTGATGCGTGGTGGCAATAGTCGGGTGACCCATGTCGACGCAGGTCTCACTGCTCCTAGCCGACTGTACTAGTGCCGCATTGCAACTCCCCGACTCGCAGGTCCGGACTGCGTTCCAGGCGCGTTCCAACTGATTGGCAGACCGGAACACGCAACTCGTACTCCCTTACGACAGACAACGACCGGGAAGTAATAGCAGTCGAACAAAGATACTACGAGAGGGGATACATCGATACGCGCTGCTTACGGTCAGGCAAAGCAGCAACTCAGTGACTGTAGGAATTTAAATTAACATAGTGAGGTGGAAGTACGATAAAACACGATGGCACGACCCACGCACGGCTCACTAGGAAACAGGGAGGAACCATGCGTGTAGAGAACATGGCAGGCATCAGATAACAGGATCCAAGGAATGTACATTACCATTTATTCCGTTGGCTAAACAAAATTACACTTATAAGCCGGAACATTATGAGCACCTACATAATTGCAGGTATGTCCACCTTTGGCATGTGTAACGACGGCCACACGTCGTGGTGTGGAAACAGTGAGGCCTTGGTAGGTCGCTGGACAGGGAGATGTCACTACATCTACACACACGTCACCTAACTCTCGTAAATTCTGGGGAAGGGGATGATGAGCGGAGACGCCAATCACATTCCACATATGTTCGATAGTGTTCAGATCCGACAAGATGGGGGCCAGAGCATCTGGAACTCGCCACTGTGTCCCTTGAACCAGCTTATCACACTATTAGCCTTCTGACACGGCGCATTTATTTTTTTTTGGGGGGGGGGGGGGGCACGAGACCAGACAGCGAGGTCATCGGTCTCATCGGATTAGGGAAGGACGGGGAAGGAAGTCGTCCGTACCCTTTCAAAGGAACCATCCCGGCATTTGCCTGGAGCGATTTAGGGAAATCACGGAAAACCTAAATCAGGATGGCCGGACGCAGGATTGAACCGTCGTCCTCCCGAATACACGGCGCATTATCTTGTTGCAGAATACCTCTGACATCAGGAAACGTGATCGTTGTGAAGTGGTGCACGTGGTCTGCAACAAGTGTACGATACTCCTTGGCCATCATGGCACCTTGCACGATCTCCACTGGACCCACGGTTGCCCAAGTGTATGTTTATCAGAGCATAATGGAGCCGCCACCAGCTCCGTCCTGCAGTACAAATGTCAACGACCCGTTCTCCTGGAAGACGACGGATTCGCGCCTGCCGTTGTCGTTATGAAGAAAGTATCGGGATTCATCAGACCATGCAGGGCTCTGCCACTGGGCCAACGTCCAGTGCCAATGGTCACGTGCCCATTTCATAGTAATTGCCTAAGTCGTGATGTCAACATTGGCACATGCACTGGTCTGTAGCAGTGAAGGGCAATCGCTGGGTGTGTTCCGTGATTGTGTGTAAAGGCACACTGGTGCCCTGTCAAGCATTAAAGTCTGATGTTAGTTCCGCACAGTTCGCCGCCTGTCCTGTTCTACGGTCTGCTCAGCCACGACATCCGATATCTGTAATGAGGGGTGGCCACCCAACCCCACGACGTCTGGATGTGGTTCCACCTTGATTTCGCCACGTATTGAAGTCTCTTACAACTGCACTCCTCGAAGACCCGACAAGTCATGTAGTTTATCACAACACGCCCTCGGTCAAACTCAGACATATCGCGCCGCCTTCCCCATTCTACACACGGATAGCATGCTTACTCATTCCTCGCCAGGTGACGCTATGATCGCCTGGACTGGTTTATATCGATAGTAGGTTGCTGACCATAATGTTCTGACGGATCTATGTATATACGTTTTCCAAAGTAAACATGTGATGCAAACGTTAAACATTAGATGTTCCATTTGCGATCGAGACTATATTCTTCACTTGAAGTCATTATTTAATCGGATAGCTGGTACTCTGCACACCTGCGGTTTCACTACCTACGAATTAAATATTATTCTAGTAGCTGTTCAAGATGCCTGCCTCCAGCGACGCAGCGTGCCTGACACATGTGTATCATTGACTCCCGCACTCGCTCATAGATATGGGACACGGCAAGAAGAACCTTACACGATGCACGTATCTATCGCTATTGGGTCTTCCATTGCCTATCGGACTTCAAGTACATCACATTCGCAGATGGCTCCACATGAAGAACTCCAGTGAGCTGAAGTGAGGAGACCGAAGGGGCTAGGTTACAGGACCGCTTAGAGAAATCCAGCCAACCCCAGACAGCCGTACAGTCTGGGTTCTGCCAGCTCGACTTAAGTATGTGGTGCCTCATCTGTCCCAACGTGCTGCAACCACATACGTCGACGGATTGCAAGTGGTACCTTCCCTAGTAACTGTGGCAGCATTTACCGGGGGAATACTGTTTAGCTGTCGCATGAGAGCCGAAGAGATAGCATGTAGGCGCCAGTCTTGGAATCGTCTACCGTGCCAGCCCTTACATTGATGGTGAACTGTCCCTGATAATGTTGTTAGTGGGTGGAAATTGTGGGTGTTGAAACCATCAAGGGAGAAAGACGCCTCGTCTGTGAAAAACAGATACGCTGCATAATATGGCTGCCTGACGAAACGCTGCAGGAACCACTGTCCGAACTCCACACGCGAGGCAAAATCGTGGGCCAACAACGCCTGTCTCCTGAATGGATCCCTTTCCTCCTCCTGGAGCACCTGCAGAAAACGCTGAGTGGGAGCTTTGCATTACGTGTGCCACAGTTGGGGTGCTCTCGGAACGATCCACGTCGAACCCCTCTAGTACGTCCTCCGCAAATCGGGGCGTGTGTGCACTTCGCACATGACCTCTGTCGATCGATGCTTTGTGAGACCACCTGTTTCTCCCACACGCCGACGGCTGGCCGGAAACGTGAAGTGGTGCATGTGGTGCGGATTTGGACATCGTTGCCCACACATGCGTAATGCTGCGTGCCCATTGCCTCTCGGCTTACCAGACGCAAAGATGAACGTCTCCGCGATGCGGCAAACCAGCACGCGACAGACTATGACTGAGCATTGTCTGCCTCCCGCATATGTTTACCGTTTCCCTGCGCCGGTACCTCTGTTAGCGGTCGCTACGATGTTGGCGTGATGTGCACACTGCAGTCACATACATTGCGAGATGTTCTGTCCGCGGTCTGATTGCGTACAGTCACGGCTGCCGCCAATGTGTATCTGCACGTGTAACTTCCGCTCAGTAGCGTCTTTTGATCACGTTTCCGCACACGGATTTCTATTCTTATTTTGTTGCTCAAGGCACCTTCTATATCTCCTAGGGGGATGCTTGTGTAATACTGAAACACCCTGTATATAATAAAGGACAGACTCTTTTGTACAAAAATTTCAGTACAATTTGCACTCTTCTGGGCCCAGTACGTTGTACATGTCATATGAGGACATCATGTATTATACAGTAAGACCAAGACGCTGCTGTGTTCAAATGCATTTTCTTTATGATAGGGGTTTTCGACGTGATTGCCATCGTAGGTTATCTGTGGAAGTGCATAATTGGGCACAATATTTCAGATTTTTAATTAGATAATTTAACGTATTACAGGATTGTGCTTGGTGACGTACATCAAGTAGTCTCGACGCATACCTGAGTAGCAATTGACAGCGATATCATATGGACATCAAGACCATCTGATGTACATTGCAAAGCATAAATCTGTAATACGTTAAATTATCTACTTCAGAATCTGAAATATTGTACCCAACCACGTGTCTCCACAGATAAGCTGACGATGACAAACACGCCGAAATAGGTCCATTGTATTAAAAAAAATACAATCGAACACAGCGAGAACTTGGTCTCATAGCGTAATATATACACACCTCAAAATAAAGTTTTGGATCACCTCGGTTCCGAGAGTGACGAACCTGTACAGAATATTGACATAGAGATCAACATAAACGTCATTTCCGCCTGAAGTGATCTAGAGAAATCACGGAAAACCTAAATCAGGATGGCCGGAGGCGGGATTGAACCGTCGTCCTCCCGAATGCGAGTCCAGTGTGCTAACCATTGCGCCACCTCGCTGGTGGAGGAGGAGGAGAAGAGGAGGGAGCCGCGGAGATGTGCACAGAGAAGGGGGAAGGTGTTTGGGATGCGTATCCAGTTCCCATATATATTTACCAGTTGTGAAGCACTGCAAGTTTGCTGGTATGTAATATAAACCAATATATGGCACACAAATTCTAGTATAAATACAGTAAAGACGTATGTTGTTGATTGGCAAGACAGCCAACCCACTATGAGGAAGCCGAAAGGCACGCGTTTAAGCTCACGCAGGCTGGTGTGAGGTCTGGAACAGGACAAGGAAATGAGACTAGCAAACAACGTACGTAGCTGCTGGAATAGTTAACTTTAATCCATAATTGTGAACATCGCTCTTGACGGTACATGTTTTACAACGTCAATAGTAACTGGTAATGGCGCCTTGCTAGGTCGTAGCAAATGACGTAGCTGAAGGCTATGCTAACTATCGTCTCGGCAAATGAGAACGTATTTTGTCAGTGAACCATCGCTAGCAAAGTCGGCTGTACAACTGGGGCGAGTGCTAGGAAGTCTCTCCAGACCTGCCGTGTGGCGGCGATCGGTCTGCAATCACTGATAGTGGCGACACGCGGGTCCGACGTATACAAACGGACCGCGGCCGATTTAAAGGCTACCACCTAGCAAGTGTGGTGTCTGGCGGTGACACCGCAACATACATATGGGTTTATGGCATTAACTTCATAATGTGCAAATGAATCCGCATGAGCCGGCCTCTGTGGCCGAGCGGTTCTAGGCGCTTCAGTCCGGAACCGCGCGGCTGCTACGGTCGCAGGTTCGAATGCTGTCTCGGGCATGGATGTGTGTGATGTCCTTAGGTTAGTTAGGTTTAAGTACTAAGTCTAGCGGACGTGACCTCAGATGTTAAGCTCCATAGTGCTTAGAGCAATTTGAATCAGCATGCAAAACGCTGGTGCGACATATCTCAGATACAACATATACAGTCAGCATCTATCTTCAGGAATCGTGGAAACCGAGGTGATGCAAAACTTCTTTCGATGCGTCTAATTTCAGTACAGTGGACAGCTTGTACAAAGTTCTGAATCCGTCTGGTAATCTGTCAATAGGTCGATGGAAAAGTGCTTGGTTTCCTCAATTAACTGTGACTCTCTTACTGTCAAGACAAAACGACACATTACCTCAGTTCATTAGTCATATTGATATTGGCAGAAATACGGAACCGGTAGTGAAATGACTTTAACGAGACATGATGAATTAATTTTCAGTAACTCAGTTCAACCTCACAAAACAAGAAAACACACTGCCCTAATGAGTTTCCAATTATAGGATCAGCGAGTAATTCGACTAATAATTACAACTCTGTCTGTGTAGAGGCACGCCACATCTGCAAGTTACCTGTCAAAATTAAAGTTATGCTCGATCAAATTTCCAACGTTGTTCAACGTTAATAAACGCATAAATGAATTTCTGGGAATTATAAAATTAAATTTTAAAGTTACTTAAAGAACAGTCATAATTAATTCGAAGTATATGCACAAATGAAAGTAACCAACTTTAACTAATCCCATGTCCTAAGTTGTTGGCCCTCGACAACAAATTTCCGAAGTACTCAAGTAACACTTAATAGTTTGCTACAACAACACGTGTCCCTCCTCCTCTTATATTCCATTATCTGCCTCCCCACAACTGAATATTCGTGCTATGTCCACATACTTATGTGCACCCTCCTCCTTTTCACTATAGCAGATAGCAAAATTGTTTTACGACACTGAACCTATACAAGCAACAAAAAATTTTACACACCGCTGAGCACTGAAAACTGGCCGCTGTGCGGATAAAAGCTACACCAAAATCATAGCTGTCATTTTGTCAGGTATTCCAGTACCATCCCAAATACAGGCGAAACGTCTCTTTTTGTAGTTGTTAGGGGGGCTGTGGCGGTGCACGGCATCTCACTTCATGGCGCGGCTTCAAACCGAGTGCTGCCGGCGATCGAGTCACATTACGAAGTTTTCATTGTTTCTTCCTGTGTCCTATCAAATCCATTTGCGAATACTATCATTTAATTCAGTAATTCTACCATATTGTCATTATAATTCCCGTAACATTATCCTAGACTCTTCAGCATCTGCCACTGCGGGACGTCGGTTGTGGCTGGAGCATACGCCTGTGATGCACAATATAAAACTCTGACGACCCAAAACACAGTGAGAAACTACTACAAATAATCACG